>NW_027497002.1:0-148069 GCF_021521415.1 Bidens hawaiensis | reverse complement strand
TCATTTCTCCCTAAAAATTCTTAACTTTAATTCTACGTCTACAAGAATTCATATCCTCAATCATATCCTCGGAGAGGTTTAGGTTTAGGTCTACCCCTCCTCCCCCGTATAGTAATGTTTTCTACGAATCTAACAGGAATTTTCGTTTGTCTTCTATTCACATGTCTAAACCATCTCAATCTCCACTCTCTCATCTTGTCAGATATGTTACTTACCCCTAATCTCTCCCGAAACACATTTTTTTTTATTCGGTCTAAGCTTGTGCGCCCACACATCTAGCGTAGCATTCTCATCTCTGCTACCTCCATCTTCCGCACTTGTTCCTTCTTGATGGCTCAACAATATGTTCTATATAACATTAGATTTTACAGGTTAATATCATTACCAACATGGGTTCCCATTTGGTAGAGGCAAATCATGCTCCCATATCTTCGCTATGCTTCGCTAGAGAAATTTGCTTTTGTAGATGAACCATCTCTTATAAGTCTATAACTATTGGAGGGATTGTTACATACCACTAATAAAAGGTGTGAACAAAGAGTACCAACCATTTGATCATTTAATCAAGGGTCAAAAACAACAATGCGTCTTAGTAATTAATTAAAACTAGTTATTTTACCCCGCGCTTTGCAGCGGGTTTTCTTTCTTTATTAATGTACTATATTCATGTATTCCATCTTTTATAGTACACTAATACAAACCACTTGTATATCTCCCACTTTCCGTGATTGGCACTCGTTTTTTCTCGATCGTGATGGGCACTTGGCCAATCCTGCAACAAAAGAAATTATGAACATAACTCTAAATATAGATTTCCAAACTCAAAACAACAATCATATTGAACTCTTGTTTAGTTGATATTACCTTAAGAATATACTGAATATAAAATCAAGGAAAACAACAATGTAAATGAAAGAAAAGCAAGCTAAAAACCATACCTGTTAGTGCAAAAGTGTGGCCGATCATCAAATCCTCAAATCGACCTCATAGTCGCTATGTAGTTGGAAAACTTGCTTTTAAGAAATAAAACGCTAAACTATATAAAAAAGAAAATGCCTTAAAAATATAGTCAAGGTGAATTTAAACATCCTAAAATCTTCCGTTTCAAAGATTCTAATATTATGAAGTATAGTATGTCTGTTATAGAAAATAATCTATCTATAAGAAACTCAAAAATTATTATACCACTCATCTCAAGGGTGTAGCCTATAAACATCAAAATATGGAAATATAACTTTGAGTATCTACATCAGTGATTCAAAATTGATGCGAACGACACTATTGTTGGAGCTGGCCCGATCATTTTTAGTGTTTTTGCGAAAAAAGAAAAAAGATTTCATGAAGAATAAAAAGACATCTTTGGAAACCTTTCAAACAATACACTTAATTCTTTGTGTTTTTCATATAGGCAACGCCCATTTTTCTACCTGCTTGTTTAAGTAACTTAAAAGTAAAAAAACAAATTAACAAAACAGAGATATGTGCTTATTGTAATCTTTTATTTTATTATCCTTTGTAAGTAGCAGGAAGTGAATAGAATGTACAAAGCAAACCATGTGACAGTAAGCCATTGGCAACATAATCCTACTTCCAAGAATACTTTTGGATCATAGACATAATAGTGTATAAAAATACCCACTCCACAAATGAACGATTGCACTGTCTATACATATAAAAGAAAACATTTTGCACACATTTCGATATTTTTTTACATATTTCTGCTATGAATAATGATATCATAGTCAGTTGCATTAGATTCATTGCCAAGCACAATTCCACCCAATGTTCTGGAAGCGGGAGGGTCATACATTCATTCCATGTTGAATCTGATTTTAAAATCTAGCAAATCAATTATGAAACAAGAAGCATAATTTGATATCAGCAAAATGAAAGCTGCGTTAATAGGAGGCGAACACGTCTTCTGATGATTGACACTAACAACCCATTGTTTTGAGTAATTCCGGCAGCGAATTGAACAACGACGAAGGCGGTGAATGAAGAAGATGAAACAGATAAATGATGATTTGCGACTAAGAGAGAGAAGGTTTAACGTATGTGGCCAATATTTATTTGTAACTACCTACTACGCAATATTCACTTATACCCTGTGCATTAAAAATAGTAGGAGTAGCACAGTATACAAACGTGAGACAACCGAAATCTCACATTTAATATATATATTATAATATATTTATGAAGCTTGAACTTTAATTTAAAAATCATATTAAATTACAACATTTTTTTACAAAGCTTTAGTTAGGCTTTTGGTTTTGGCCTTAAGCGATATAAGCTTCAAAGTAAGATACTTGATAGATTGTTTTAAGTTTTGGTCGACCCAAAGATTGTTAAGCATAGTATCTATCATTCTATATGGCATATATGTAGGTACCACCACACATGCAAACATATACCATTTTAATGGAATTTATATATATACAAACATATACTTTTTTAATGGAATTTATATATATAAAATTATCAACATCTTTCTTGTATATAAGCTTTTACACTGTGCATAAAAACTTTTTCAACCTTTTATTACTTTTAGTATTTTACTTTTAACCTTTACACTTTTCATCTTTTTCAAAGTTTATAATACTTTTTATTTATTATTTATAATCACTACACTTTTTCACTTTTAACTTTGATTCTCAATACGCGCACTGCTTGCGGTGTGCACATATAATATATGTATATATATGTGTGAACCCTTGAATGAGCAAAAGTGAAATTGCACTAATTTTGACGTTATTTTACTAATCTCGTGACAATAACGTTAAAAGTGATAGAAGGTTAATCAAGCATCATGTAGTTGCGTTGATAGCCAAAATACAAGGGTACATGCACCAATCGGCTGGTGTCTCAATGGTTGAGTGTTATGTGCCTTATGTTCAAGATTTGATGCAAAACTACTATCGAGCCGGGGTCTCACTGGAAGCAGCCTCTCTATTCCTACAGGGGAGAGGTAAGACTATCTACATATTGCCCTCCTCAGACCCTACCATAGCTTTGTTATTGGTGGGATATATACTAAGTACGATGATGATGATGATGATGATGATGAACTTTGATTCTCAACACTTTTCATCTTTTACATACTTTTCGTTTAACGTTCCGGTATAAATTTAGTGAGTTAACACACTACAACACGTGTGCGTGTGGTTTTAACATTTTTATGTTTTTTTTACATAATCAACGTTTCAATCTTAAGTCGACTTAGTTATTCTTTTCGATGTTTATGTTTCGGTCTAATTTTTGTGTGTTAACATACCACAACGAGCAGGCGTAGTTGAACGTTTTTTCCTCTACTTTGGGTAAGTTTAACAGTCCCGCCGCAAAGCTTGAGTCCAACGCCCCAATCAACATAATAGTTAGATAAAACGTTTTAACATTACTTTTAAATTTAGGTTCCAAAGTTTTGTTTCCAAAAATATTTTAAGTAAACATAAAACCAAAACTAGACATATAATGATTTAGGAGAGGGTAGGGAAGATTAAGATGTATCACTTTTGTTTACTATAAAAAACTTATGATAACTGTTTCTTTTTCTTTTGTATGCATGAATAAAATGATGGTGCAAGGAAGAGAATTGATCATTCCAGTAACCCTGGCACACCCACATATTAAAGCCTATTTGTGGCAAGGGATGGGTTCCCAGATACATATGCCATCCATTGAAAAACATAGGATATATACATATATATATATATATATATATATATACATATATATATATATACATATATATATATATATATATATATATATATAAAGCATATTAATTTAGTACTAACTAATAAAAGAAACATTTGCGAGCACAGGTCTTCCTTTTAGGATATTCCACAACTAGAGCACCGCCATACCTGGTAACCGCGTCATAGCAGTTAACCACCTTCATGGTCCTTGGGGCTTGTTGAACAACGTATGACTGTTGGGGTTTATGTTGATATGGGAACATCTGCGGTTGTGTTCTACTTGGTGGAGTAGTCGTTGCTGAGAAGCTACCGTTCAAGAGCGCAAATGCTTCTGCCCCAATCATTGAAAGATCGGTTTCGGTTTTTGAGTAATAAGACATTTTAGAATGAAGTGATACTAGGAAGTGTTAAACTTTAGGCGAGCGAATCAAGAACACGAACACGAGATTTGATCAACACACGATTGACTCTTTTATTAAGAAAACGACAAACGAGAAAAACTTAATAATTAACTAACACATTGAACCTAGGGTATATATAAGCCCACGGTTCCAATTCTATTCTAACTCAAATACACAATTTGAATTCAAAACAAATAGGATTAAATAAGACTAACTTATCTTATAATAATAAACTAATTATTATATTAAATATTTTCCCAAATTTTAGAAGCCTCCAATTTGATTTGGTGTTGAACACGTTTAACAGAAAGAAATGGTAGTTCTTTTTTTCTTCTTGTTGTTAGTTATGGTGAATATACCACAGAGCATATGCCTTTATATATGGAAAACCAATTGCAGGTGCCTAGTGTTAAAGATATTCCTTTAAGTTATTTAATTTGTATTATTAGTTGCTTTATGAAACTTTATAGCTTTGGGTGAACTTAGAATCATATATTGTTTTTAAGTTATTCAGTTCAGACTATGCATTCCTAACTCCCGGTTTTAAAAGGTTATTATCTATTATAGTTTTTTTTTTCTTTTACCGCAAATGAAATGATCGAGGAGAAAGAGGAATGGCATGTATTTGTCTATTATTTATTATAATTATTATTATTTTAATTTAATTTATCATTTATCTTTTGAATGTGTTTGTTTGTCATTATATAATCTATACTTTGAATGTAGGATAGTAAATAGCGTTTTTATCATTGTCATAAGTTTGTTATTTCTCTACTAGAAAACCGAACATCACTAACGGATTCATATTGAAGGCTAAAAGAAGTAAGCTAGGAATCTTTGTCCGTATTTTGTTGAAAATCACTAAGGATTACTGCCGAAATCGATGCAAACGGATTGACTGGCATCTACGAACGGTAAGTTTTAGAGGATCCGTCACTTTTCATCGTCTTTTGGAGGGTACAATTAAGGGGTGTTTGGCCTAGCTTATATTTTTGTGCTTATGCTTATATCTTTTTGAAGCTTATAGCTTATTTTATATCATTTGATAAACTTTTTTTAAGTGTTTGGGTTAGCTGATATTTTACAAGTTGATTATACATCTTAATAAGTTGTTAAATCCATCATTTTTAATTTGTTATAGTAATAAGTTACTTCAATATTATTAATCCATCACCATTTGAAGACAAATGAGTAATTTACCCCCTTAAACAAATAAGCTTTTTCAAATAAGCTAAAAAACTATCTTCAAATAAGCTTCTTCAAATTAGCTTATATAAGCTTAGAAGCTAAGATAAAAAAGCTAAACCAAACACCAAATTAAGCTTATTTTATAAAAAAAAACTATAAGCTTTGCTAAAAAAGCTAGGCCAAACACCCCCTTAATCCACATGCAATCTTGTGGATAATTCGTCACTGTTTTGAGCATAAAACCAAATCCAGGTGCGTAGTGTTAGAAATATTCCATTAAAAGTTATTTAATTTTTATTATTAGTCATTTTATGAAACTTTATAGTTTTGGTTGAGCTTGGAATCATATTTTTTTTAAGTTATTCCATTTAAACTATACGTTCCTATTGCCTGATTTTTAAAGGGTGTTATCTATCATAGTTTATTTTTTCTTTTACGGCAGTTCAATTTTATATAAATGATCAAGTAGAAAAGGGAATGCCATGTATTGTCTATTATCTGTTATAATTATTATTATTCTATTTATTATTTATATTTTGAGTTTGTTTGTCAATATATAATATATACTTTGAATGTAGGATAGTTAATAACGTTTCTATCATTGTCATAAGTTGTTATTACTCTAATAGAAAACCGAACATCACCTATTAACTATTGTTGACGAAAAAATTAATATGTGTCCGTATGTAACGATGGATTCTTGATGAAGGTTAAAAGAAGTAAGCTAAGAATCTTTGTCGTTATTTTGTTGGAAACCACTAATGGATTACTGCTGAAATTGATGCAAATGGATTGACCGGCATCTATCTATTGACGATAAGTTTTGACGAAACCGTCACTTTTCATCATCTTTTGGAGGGAACATTTAATCTACATGCAATCTTATAGATAATTCGTCAATGTTTTGAGCATAAAACCAAATGCAGGTGCCTACTATTAAAATTATTCCTTTAAAAGTTATTTAATATATATTATTATCGCTTTATGAAACTTTATAGTTTTGGTTGAACTTGGAATCGTATTTTTTTAAGTTATTCCATTCAGACTATATGTTCCTAACGTCTGGCTTTGAAAGAGATTATTATCTATAATAGTTTTACTTTTTTTAACTACAAAACTTTCCAATAACTTCCCGCAACTCAAAATTTGCTACAAGTTTACTACTACTTTTCGACCAAAAATAAAAGAAAAAAGAAGCCCTAAAATTGCCTGCTAGTTTCCGACAAACTCAACTCACCACACATTTAATTTTTGTAATAATTTTGTTGCAAGGGTGAATAAGTTCCAACAATTTAATTAGTGTTTTGTGGCAAAGTTGTTGCAAGGTTTTAGCGTTTAAATCAACTGTTTGTATTGTGTGAATAATTATTTTTAATAATGTTATTATTAATTTTTTGACAAAGTTAGAGTTGGCCTAGATGAATCAAACAATCAGATCAAATGAACTTATCAAACAAACAATCACGCGATATTGGGATGACAACCCTCGACTCTTTTCATATATCAAACGAACATAACAAACGAACTTCACGAACTTATCAAACATACATGGAGATGAGACTCCTTGACTCTCTCTTAACTCTCTCTTATTAAACTAATAATCTAAACCCTATATATAGACTTACTAAACTTTTTCTCCAATAAATACCTTTCCTAAACATATCATAATTCAAATAACTAAATTAAAACATAATTAAATAAACCCTCAACTTTATTAATAATTCAAGATTAATCATTCATTCACCCCCTTAATCTTGAATTTGTACCACCAAGGTCTTGAATCCCGCATAACACTCTCAACTCTTCAATTTTAATCATTGGTTCATTTTTACCCTTTCTTTTCAGTTGTTTGTAACAAACCTGCTTAACATGCTCTTCGCGTTCCTCATTCAAACCATCCACACTGACCTTAGATACAATGTCGTTCTCCACGTTCTGCTTTCTCACTTTTCTTTTCATTCTTTGCTCATCAAAATTTGCAGATGGGTTATTCTTTCTTTTTTATCACACTCTGTCGAGCCATTTATTATGAACCTTTCTTTCGGTTCTGACTTTTCATTCATCGACAACTGATCAATTGTTGACTTTCACACACACTTCAAAATTTGCAGATTTGTTAGTTGCATCATTCCTTTCATTTAGTACAATATCCTTCCTCTCATCATCATTAGTAGATCTTTGTTTCTTCTCACTTATCTTAACAATTTTCTCATCTTCAAGGTTGTTTGGTCAGAAAAATATACATGAAGATTCACCATATTCTCTTCTTCTTCTTTTTCTGAAGAAATTCTTTCTTTTTCTTCATTCAACCTTGCTTTTCCTTCACTTCTCAAAACAGCTTGCAGAGCTTCTTCATTCATTATTACGTGCTTGTTCTTCTTGAAAAATAGCATCCAACCTTTCCTTCTCAACGATCTTATCCAATCTTTCTTTCTTAGCGGCTTCTTTAGCTGCTTTTTCCTCTTCTTCCTTTCGTACATAATCAATTCCGAGAAATCGAATCTTCAAAGCAAGCCATGCGTCCTTAGCATTCATGAGTATGCCAACTTGTATCAAGATATCATCCGGTAGTGTTTGACATATGAACCCCAACGCTGTGTACATCTTCCTTTCATCCGCAGCTACACCGACTGTAGGTTCAATAACATCCCAAAAGCCATACTCTTTCAAAAATCCCTCCATCTTGGTCGACCATACTTTGTAGTTCGATTTCGTCAATACCGGAAGTCCCTCACTCACCATCACGTCTTTCCTGTCTTTACTTCTTTTCTAGTTTGCTTTTCAGTTAGAATTGATTCCCGATCCCGAAACCAATCTCCAACACATAAGCAAGCACTACAAACTTTTCTTTGTTTTCTTTAATTAATAAAAAAAACATTCTTGATTACCTGAAAACAATCTTGCTAAACACAAACTTGCTTTAAAACATGAATTCCGAAAATCCCGAACACTCTCACAGCATTGATTTATATTTGTGTGCTTCTAGATTTTTACTTTTGATGAACAAGTAAAACAATTCACCTGCTTACCCACGAATAAAGTCAACAACCTTCCTTCTTGGTTGCTTTGATTTTTTATTTTAATTCAAGCTGACTAGATTATTTGCCTCGAAATAAATTCACCAACTAATCTTTGTTTATTAAACCTTCAACCGACTTTACTTTTTCTCAATTCAAGATAATCACAATGAATTAAATAAGTTGTGAAAGTATTCACTTACTTTTAATTCTTTTCTACTTCGTTTACAACTCCAACAAAATAGCTGCTACCTTTGTGATCACGGCTATCTATAAACCTCTTTTCTAGCGGCACTTGATTATCGATCGTCTCAAATAAACTTAAACAAACATCTCCTTTAGTTGTCGACTTTACATTCTTGATGCGATCAACCGGTAAAAAACTTGACAACACGGCAATTCAAATGAACCGTGTGTTCAACGAGCCAAAGCTCTGATACCAATTGTTGGCCCAGACGGATCAAACAATCAGACCAAACGAACTTATCAAACAAACAATCACGGGATATTGGGGTGACAACCCTCGACTCTTTTCATATATCAAACGAACATACCAAACGAACTCCGAACTTATCAAACATAAATGGAGATGAGACTCCTTGACTCTCTCTTAACTCTCTCTCTTATTAAACTAATAATCTAAACCCTATATATAGA
Source organism: Bidens hawaiensis (assembly GCF_021521415.1). Lineage (NCBI taxonomy): Eukaryota > Viridiplantae > Streptophyta > Magnoliopsida > Asterales > Asteraceae > Bidens > Bidens hawaiensis. Next base: position 139,111 of record NW_027497002.1, on the reverse strand, counting down.
CTTACTAAACTTGTTCTCCAAAAAATACATTTCCTAAACATATTATAATTTAAATAACTAAATTAAAACATAATTAAATAAACCCTCAACTTTATTAATAATTCAAGATTAATCCTTCAGCTAGTTGTTGCAATTTTGTAGAAAATCATTGGCGACAACTGTAGCAAAATCAGCGACAACTAGTTTGCCGTAAATATGGTGTAGAATTTGTCGTTAAGTTGCTGGTAAAAGAGCTTGCAGACAGTATTGTTTTTACACCAGCCTCGTTTGTTGAATAACTGTCGATATGGACTATTTGGCATTTGCCACAACTTTGTTACAAAAACTTGGTCGCAAATCAACCAGTTTTAGTAGAGGAGAAAGGGTAACGACATATATTCTCCATTATCTATTACAGTTATTATATAATTTGATTTATCATTTAACGTTTATCTACTGAAATAGGAGTATAAGATCATTATTTGGATGTGGTTTGCGGGAAAAGTTGGCAGGTCATTGTTAGCATGTTTATTGGTGATACCGGAATTTAAACACACCATTATTTGTGTGTATCCTCTGAAGTTCATTGCAAGAAGGCGGACAGACATAAGGATTAAGGAGTTGATTTCTCATGCATGACATGTTCTTCCATGTGCGCATATGTACAACTTAGGGATACTATCTACAAGTGTAATGTAAATTGACTATAAGATTTGGAATTAAAATGTGTGTAATTTGTTGTAGCATATGGAAATTTAAATATAAGAGTTTGTTAAATAAAAATTTGAGTTATTATAAACCGTGTGAATTTATATGAAAAGAAAATGTATATAATATTCACACAAGGATTAATAGACCCAAAATGACTTATTAAGATCTAGTACTATGCGGGTTGCGTAACCAAAACAATGTATAATATTTTCACACAGGAATAAGTAGGCCCAAATTGATTGTTATGGCCCGATGTAGATTTGCATAACCAAATAATATTTAAGGATCAGTAGGCACAAATTCGCTAAACCTCTTTGGACAAAAAACGAATTCGACTGTTAACTATAAAATTAAATAATTAATTATACATAGATACAAAGGGATGCCTGTACTTTAGAGATCCATCCATATCATATCTTTGATATCTAATTAATAAGTCTGTGATTCTTTTGGATGTGAATTTGTTTAATAAACAAAATCATTAAAAGATATTTGCATTTATTCCTTCTAATCTTATAAATTAATCATGATTTATTCCATTCATATTTGGAGAGGCACCAGACTACACTTCTACACGTGAAAGTCCATAGTCACATGGATCGCGGTACGGTCCGGTATATGGTACGCGGTTCGTGTATTTCAAAATTTAGGTACGAGGGGGGGGGTTAGGTTCATTCGGAACGCCAATTCGGTACGCGGTACAGTGTAACATATAATCTGGTACATCTTATCATATGCAACATAATTTATATAGATTTTTCTAATAATTATTATTAGTTTCTAACATAAGTTAACATAAAATTTAACTTTATAGAAGCTTTATTCATGATTTAACTAGTAATAACATATGTTTTTAAAGTTTATGGTAAACTTTAATTAAAACTCTGGTTAAAAGTGTAATTTCAAAATATAAATATGAGGAAACGTGACCTAATTTTAAACTTAATTCCTTTTCTTCTCATCTGCCGCCTCCATCTATCTTCAATCGATAAAATCATGGCAGTTTGTCATAACGTGTAACCTGCTGAGTCTCTATTTACATTCAATTGGTAGAAGACGCTGAGATTATTGCAATTGATTTGTTGAAAAAAAGTGTGAAACTGGATGTTGTGATTCCGGTACGCATCTTTGCACGATCCGAATCACCGAATTCGTAGATCGGGGACGCCATAGTAAAATTTCTTCAACAATTGGGTACGATCAATTATTCCGATTCGGATCGCATACCATGAGCGATCGGTTCGATTTTGTACATCGCGGATCGTGGCTAATCTGGCGTTTCCTGTGACTTCACGAAGTGTTCAAACATAATCGTAACCAAGTTAACAATTTTGCAGATCCAAAACAAAAAAGGCTAACTAATATTGAAGCTAAACTGAGAGTATTATTACAAGAAAAGAAACAAGGCGCACATGACATATTACATTTGTAGTTTGGACCAGTAAAGTACTAAACACATCAAAATCATTCAGAAATTACACATAAAAATTCAATATGTATTTTCCTTTATAAGTGGTTGTTTGCTTTGTTTTACATATTTTTGTTCTTTCTTTGTTTCAGGCTACTTTACCTATTGTAAGTGGTTCTCTTTTGGTGTTTTTTGTTTAATAAAGTTGGCTTGTCAAAAAAAAAAAAAAAATCATAGCCAAGAAATACACATTTTAATTTAAATTCTTGGTTAACCAAGATATATTTAACTTTACTCCTGTTGTAAGTAGAGAACTTGAGAACTTTAATTTTGATATACTAAATTTTAATCTTAACATCTTAATGTATCATGTAATTACACTACTACAAAGTATGTGAAATTGTTCCTCCTAATAACCAAATTTCTAGAAAATGCGAGTTACGTAACATTTTTGTGCACAAAAAATGTAACGGGTCCTGTTTGCTCCAAAGGAACCTAACTAGTTTCAGTACAGTTAAATATAATCTAGTTAATTTCTTTCATAAAACTTTATCCAGTCTTAAATTTATGCAAGTAAATTAATTATAAGTTACTCAATCAGCCAAAATTTTAAAGTTTTCATATCATTAAGAAATAAATAGTACTCATCCATGTACTTCATTTAGAATTCACATCCGCACACAATACCTAATCTAATTTAAGGTGATTATGACACTCGTCTCTAATTTTTATTCGGCCTTCAACAATGTTATAGTTAATTTAATTTAGAGATATCTAAAGTCAAATATCAAAAAATAATGATTAAAATTATTTTTATTCATTTAATATGGGACTAGCCCAATCGGTAAAGACACATACCTAGAGGTCTCAAGTTTAAATCTGGGAAAATAGTAGTTTAAAGTTATTGATATAAAAAAAGTAGATATAACATTTTTCATTCAAATAAAATAAATAATCTTCCTTTCTTACCATGTTCTGCAACTATTATTGGTAAGAAGAGTTTCATGGTTCATCTTTCTGTCAAAGTTTTTGAACGTTTATGAACCCACTTTAGCTAGAGAATGCATCTGATTCCCTAATTTAAATTTGGCTTCCAGTTCAAGGGTTCTTATTGAGTGTTGATCAATATTTTACTTTCAAGAATACTAGGAGGATCATGCATATTCAAGTAATAAATCTATAACACCTTAATCACTTTTGTTAGAATTAAGGATTATAGAGGTAGGGTACCAAAAAGACTCAAATACCCTTAAGTACCACCCGCGAGTCAACTGGAAGCCTCCTTCAAGTCACCCGCAGGACATACGGATCAACCCGCATAAATCATAAAAGGAAAAACATTCTCATATAGTGCGGAAGCATCCAGGCACCCTTAGACGTCACCCGCATGGTAATATATCTACCCGCCAAAAGTTGCTAGGAGGTAGTGCCAACGGGACAGCTGTAATTAACTGACTAACTTCTAGAAGATTTACCAAGATGCTTTCTTGAGCAATACGTGATCTCTCGACCAATGAATAAAGGACACCTCGCAAGGTCGTTATATCAGTGCACATGGCCAGGATTATCTATCATCCTATCTCATAAGGACACGCGTCCAGGTTGTTATACATGCACACACGTCTAGGTTGTTATATATGCACAACCCCTATCCTCAATAAGAGCGTTTAGCATAGGTCCTGGACCTGAAAGATAAATATAAAAAATTAATCATGAAGTTTCAAACAAAAGAAGAAGGAAGAGGGCGACTTACGCTCGTCTAAACCAATAAAAACAGGCTCCAAATATGGAGATGGCCATAAACGGCTCATACCCGTCCATACAAGGGCTTCCTCGACAGGGGAGGATTTATATGAGGGGCAGGGGTAACCTGGGTTACCCCTCAACTTTTGTGATGAAGTGTAAAATTTTTGTTTTTTTCTTTGTTTTAACTATAGGATACTCCTGAGTAAATAATAGGTTGCCCCTTAAAAACCTTAAAGTTAAAAGAGAAAAGAAAATGTTTAAATGTTTTCCGGCCAAAAAAGGGTGGTCCGGCGAACTGTGTGAATTGGAGAAGACAATGTGGACTTTTAGTTTTTCAAGGTTAATACTTATAGTTTAGTTTAAAGTATAAAGTTGGGTCCACCCACTATCTCTCTATAAAATGAAAACCTTATTTTATTTTATGTGAATCTAGTGGTCCACCGTGCACAACTCAAAAGTCATTTTACAATTTTTCAAAATTACTAATCTTGATGCACCTATTTTACTTTTTTTTTTGTTTTGATTTTTTATAAATACTTTTTATTGAAAGTTGTGAATTGAATTATGTATAAATGTTTATTCATATGTTAAGATATTTAGTTGTTAATTTAGTTAGTTAACTTTTAGATGCCGTCCAATAAATAAATAAATAAATACATAACTTTTAGATATATAAAAGTGTAATGTAAATCTCTAATTCTTTTATGTTAGGTTAATTGAATGGAGAAAAGTTGGAATTAAGTTTTATATGCAAGCAGGCCGGTCATAAGATGCGGCCAGGTAGTTGATGGCCACAAACCCGACATCTCACTAGGTTTTGAATATTTTTTAAAAAAATTATATGTACTTTTATTAAAACAATATGTATATTTAGTGTTTAAACTTAACTACATAACCAATAGATTGGTCTAGTGTCAAAAATGTATTGCTCTCAACCCAAAGGTTATCGGTTCAACTCTCATTTGAGGCATATTTAATCCTATTTTTATATAAAAGTTTTTTACACAACCCAATTATAACCAAGTAAACTCATACAAAAAATAAATTGTTTAAACCCAACAAAAAAACTTTTTTACTTAAAAGCCCAAAAAAAATTTCACCTTCGGCCCAAATTTTTTTTTTTGCTTTATCGGAGCCGACCCTGTATGCAAAGGGATAAAATTAGGGTTTGTACAGTTGAAATAGTAAAAATAATAGATGTCGATATAGTGGCTCGACTTCAAGCAATCCGTAGAGGAAAAAACTATTAGGTGTTTTTAACTTTATTTGTTATCGTATTTTTTTTATTTATATTGTTTGAATGTACGGTAAAAAAAATTAGGTTACCCCTGAATATTTTTTCTAGATCCGCCACTGTTCCTCCGGCAATGCCCGCATCGGGGTCGGTCCCGAGACTAGAATGCAGAACCACTCTCGACCTTCATGAGAAGCCGTGACGAATTCTGGAAGAGCCTCGTTCGCCGGGCGACGAACCATTACCTCCGGCACGACATCCTCGGATATCCAGAAAAACTTGTTGCGCCAGTCCTTCGAACCCATCTCGACCTCGTGACCAATAACCCTGTCGGCTATTGACTGACATGTGAACCAACCACCTCGGTTGGCCATTCGATAAAAAACAGGAAATTGGTCAAGTCGAGGTAACATCTCATGTGCCATACACACAAATTCATAATGGCGAATTCGCATGACAGCACGAGGATGTATGAGATAAATGGATCCCATAAGCACTTAACACCTTCATGAAAAACTTGGTGATGGGAAAACGGAGATTCCCATAGACAAAATAGTCAGCGTATACAGCCATCTTGCCAAGTGGTGGCAAACTGGCAATGGATCCAGCGACAGGAAATTCCGGCCCCCATTCAGGTGGAATGCCATAGGTACGGATCAGATCTTCATACTCAGATCGGTCCCAATTGACCTCCACTTCGTCAATATTAGGTATTAACGATTGGCTGGCCATCACTTCAGCAAGGAATGCAGAACAACGAGCAATCGTGAAAACAGTTGACAAGGTTAATCAAAAAGATAGACAATATTTGGAAATCAACGGCGATAAAACTTCAAAAAGAAGTTAACCTCCACTATTTATACCCATCGCAATTAATGCGATGGGATATGAACAGTGGAGAGAGAAAACAGTCGCCCACAAATAAGCGCCACGTCAAGCAGGAAATTCAAAAAAGAGAAAAAAAGGTGTACAGTCGGGTACAGTGACAGCCGGCATAAACGTCACATCGTCTGCCCACGCGCCTGCGAGTGGCCAACTTGTCTTTTTTCATGATTATCCACAGTTTCAACAAAAAATATCTCTACTAACTAAAAACCACCAAATATCTTAAGTCCAAAATTTCACCCGTATAAAATACTTCATGCGGAAGAAACACTGGACTGGGGGGACTTATAGAGGTAGGGTACCAAAAAGACCCAAATACCCTTAAGTACCACCCGCGGGTCAACAGGATGCCTCCTTCAATCCACCCGCGGGACATATGGATCAACCCGCATAAATCATAAAAGGAAGAATATTCCCATTAGTGCGGAAGCATCCAGGCACCCTTAAACGTCACCCGCATGGCAATATATCTACCCGCCAAAAGTGGCCAGAAGGTAGTGCCAACGGGACAGCTGTAATTAACTGACTAACTTCTAGAAGATTTACCAAGATGCTTTCTTGGGCAATACGTGATCTCTCGACCAATGAATAAAGGACACATGGCAAGGTCGTTATAACAGTGCACATGGCCAGGATTATCTATCATCCTATCTCATAAGGACACGCGTCCAGGTTGTTATACATGCACATGCGACGTATAACTGAACCTATTATTTGAGGACACGTGTCCAAGTGGTTACGAGAGCATATTCTGAATGAGACAGCTGACCCAATCACCTTCCCACATCCGTCGGCTATAAATACCTTCTCAATCTTCATTAGGTATCGATTCACTCTCACGGTACTCTCTCTACATACTTAAGTACTTTATCTTCGTCAAGATTGTACTTATTCTTACGCTGGAGTGTGGTTACGGGAAGACCCCCCCTCTTGTCCTTCCCGTAACGAGCTCACGGTGTCTGTTTTGTAGGTTCCGGTCACCGGACTTTGGGAAGTTGTACTTATATCGTAGCTGGTTTCATCCGTATTCTATCATGTGGACTCATTTGATCTAGGACCCGTCAAGAGGAGTAGATCCGTATTTCTTCAAGGATTTTAAAAATACTTTACATTTTAATCTTGGTATCCAATCACCTTACACTGTACACCATATTGGTTATACATTACCTCACTAGGAAGTGAGTTAGCTAGGCTGATGTAAAATATTGAATTAGACAGGATTTTTTTCTAATCAGTATCAGTTTTATGTATATTGTGCTCACATCCATGTATATCCTTTTTTAAATACATAACTACCGAGTGTTAAAAAGAACTTTTCATTGACAAGCATAATTTACACGGGTATTCATGGCTTTAATTCACATGCCTATGTATCATTGATTAGCATAGTTTACACATCTATTTATGATTTTAATTACAAAACTTATCAGTCAAAATTTGTTTTTGAAAACTTAAAAAAAATGCCAAAATTTGAAAATCCGTTTTAAAGGACACCTCTTTTAATAGTTTCTTCATTCGCTTGTCATCTAAAGTTTATTAAGAATGTTATATGTGTGCTATTTTTGCTTCCATCCTACGTCAAATATGGGAATCAAAGCAAGAACAATAATTTCAATCTTCAGTTTGATTTCATGGATGGTTAAAGTTGGTCCAAAAAAGTGAACATTCTTGTCGTAAGTTAATTTACCTCGTGATGGTCTGACGACAAAGGAAAATCTAGACAACAAGAATATTGACTTGAACTCGATTTTTTGCATGTTTCTTTTGTGAGCCAGATATCGAATCAATCACTCACTGTCTCCCTTGTTATGGTCTAGTTCCATTTGTGAAAGATGTCTCATTTGTAGAATTTAAAGCATGATATCGTCCTTAGTAATTGCAGCAAGAGAGCGTTATTTGACTTAATCATGTATGCTTTATCGATCTGAATATGGCTAAGAAAGACCTATTCAGTTCATTTCTTTACATTAACCTGTTTTGAAACCTATATATGGCATTGTTTTCTTTGCCTGGTTGGTCATTTGGAAACATAAGTTGTTTTGCACAACTACTCATTTTGATGGATTAGCAATAGAGATAGAAAAATGTTGGTAGATCTGAGCGGTTAAAAAAACCCGCTCCTAGTTATGTAATTGTGCTGTGTTCCGTTTCTAGTTTTCTTATAATAAAAGGTGTCAAAAAACTGTTTTGAAGTTGGCACTTGAACCCAACCGCCTCTTATAAACTGAAGTCTTTAGGTTTGACTTAACTACTTGAGCACGGGATCATCAATTTGTATTAGCAATTAAAAAACTATGGATTTTTTGAATTTTTTTTTCAAAAAATCCATAGTTTTTTAATTGCTAATGCAAATTGATGATCCGGGCTTAAGTAGTTTAAGTGTTATACTCCAAAGACTTCAGTTTAAAAGAGGTGAAGTTTTTAGTTTCAAGTCCCATATGTGAAAAATATTAATAAAACAAGTATGTTTCAAATTAACTGTTTTCAAAAAATACATGTCTTTTTTAACAAACTAAAAAAACTTAATAGGATTTATTAAAAAAAAAAAGAAAGTAAAACTTAAAAAAAAATCATAACTTAACTCTTGCCATTTGAAATGGCAAGAGTAAATAATGTGGTCAAAAAATGAAAAAACCCTTAGATCTATCAACGTAGGTATCCATTCACTATAGTCATTTGAAATGGCGGAAGTCTGTCAAAATTATAGGAGCATGCTAGTTCTTATTGAGTGGCGCGCCTGTCAAACTGACGGATGACATGGCAGTGGCTGCGGAACACAGGAAAATTGTTCTACTTTCGCCATTTGAAATGGCAAAAGTCCTGATAATCGTCCAACTCAGCCGACACAAACTAACACGCTCTACTATCATTCTAGGATCCGTCATTTAAAAACACGGATCACTTATAAATGTCCAACATCTTTTCTCTCTTTTAGAAAGCATTTCACTACTTCATTTTTCCCATTTTCAAAAAATTTCCGTTGTTGTTTCTAGCATCTCGCTATAAATTTAATAATTCTAGCTAGCTAATCTGTTATTGAACAAAAAAATACCCTGTGAAGTAGAACTAAATCTTAATAAGTTATACAAAAAAATAAATTATAAATTGCATATGGATGTGTAACTGATTTTTAATAGATAAAATTAAAATTAAACCGAACTTGAAAAGAAAGGGGAACTGAAGCAATTATGCAAGTGTCTTAATCCAAAAGGAATAGTTCAAAAAGATTATTCCACTGCCTAACAAAAGAATATAAGCTTGTGAAACACGAACGGAGAAAGAATATTAAAGTTTCTAAGATTACAAGTAATTTCTTAACACTTGCGTTAAGCATTCAATTCTCTATATAAAGACGTGATCTATTGCATACTCCCCAAAGCAAACACTTAACCAAACTTAAATACAACTTCATTTCTGTGCCTACATCTTGCATAGCTTCACCCAAAAATGGCATATGGTTCCAAGAACACAACTGACCTTGCTAAGATCGGCAAAGAAACATTCGATGCCATAGATGATATTTTCCCACGTAGGCGTCAAATCTCCAAGCAGCAGGGTTTTCACTATCATCAGTACCAACCACAACAGGCTTATAATGTGGTTTGGCAACAAGTGCCGGATGCCCCAAGAGCTGTGAAGAGGTAGGTCCCAGCAGAGTCCAGTTGAACCCGCAAGACTCACCTTGAAGAGGAACGTCTGCGCAGAAACCAACTGGATCCGCAGGACCAACCATGCTCAGAGACGTGACGTCCTTACGCGCAGTACGCAAGCTGGTCCCGCAGGAAATGCCTCCCGATGGTGAAGGACTCCGCCTGTTCCCGCAGCTTCGGATACAAGCCATCAGGGAAGGCCACCCGCGCAGCAAGGCTACACGCACAAGGCACTTAGCTCTCAATCACTCAGTGTCACCTGAGGGAATGAGCAAAGTCGGGAACAATCCCGCACAAGGGCGGGAGGGGGAATACTCCCGCCCAAATAAGCCGTCCGTACGATACAGGAAGATCTTCTGTACTGTACCTGACGAGGTATGGGAAAAAGATCTGACTAAAGATACGACAGCTTATTGACCACATGATGGCGAGCAGCATGCTCCTGTACTGTGTCACTATTAGCCGCTGCCTACTCACCAACTACTGCCATACCACGTGCGTAGCCGGCAGTTGGTGGAAAAGGAATAGTGCATAGCAGGCCTGGTCACTATCAGCCGCTGCCTACCCACCAACTACCAGCAGGGCACGTGCGTAAGCCACTGTTGGTGGAACAGAAACACTGTTGCAGCCGGCCACACCTCCTTGGAAACCTACCTTCGGCTATAAATACCACAAATGGTATGACCATCTCATCTTATCTCGTATCATCATATTATACCTGATATCTGCTCTAGCAATCTCTTAATATCTCTTTATATTTAAAGAGCAATCTAGTCTGATTCTCACGCCGGAGGGTGGTCACAAGGAGGAACCCCCCCTTCTCAGTGACAAGCTCACGGTGTCTGTTTTGCAGGTTATCAGACGAACCATCTTCTCAGGGTCTAACCCCTCGTGGGAAACATCTATCTAACCCCCAGGTTATCAGTAATCTGCCCGGGGTCCGGCTAGTGTTTCTTCATTGGCGCCATCCGTGCATAAAACTAGAACTTTATTCTTCAGTTTTTTCAAACTTCCAAGATGGTTAAAGAAACTCCGGTAACCTTAACCCCAGCTACTGGGGGGAATACCGGCAACACAGTTTTTACAAACACTACCTCGGCTACCCAAGCCGGGGCAAGTGAAGTAAATTTTACGAACACTACCCCAGCTACCCAAGCTGGGGCAAGTGCAGTAAATAATCGCTCACTGGGATTCACCGATGCCCAGTTAGAGAAACGAACAAGACTCCCCCGCCAAACACTCGATGAAGTTAAGGCATGGGCGGAGGCACGTCAGAGGGAATTCCAAGCCGAGTTGGACGAACGCTTGCGCTCCGTCCAACAGGCTGACGAATTCGAAGATTACTGGGATGACTCGGAGGAATCCGACTCCGACGCGAACCCTCGCCATAGGGCAAAAGGGAAGCGTAAGGAAACGGATTCCCAACCGAGAAGGCATTTTGGACAAGCCTTCAAACCAAAAAGCACAAGTGGAAATCCACGAGACTTCTCCAAAACATTCAGACCAAACGTTGCAAATGCGGGAATGTCCAAATTTGCAAGGGACATTGCGGAAGCAATCGCCCCAAAAAGTGCCAAACAAATGTCCAGCATAGGCACATATGATGGTATATCTGATCCAGACGATCATTTGAACAGGTTCATAGCGGGGGCAACCGTCAGTAGTTGGACGGAACCTACATGGTGTTACATGTTCCAAATGACGCTGGTCGGGGCAGCTAGAGCGTGGTTCGACCGTCTACCGGTCAACCACATCTACGACTGGGCTGACTTCCAACAGAAGTTTAGCCAACACTTCAGCCAGCAAAGAAAGTATACCGAGGAGCAATGGACAATCCTCAAGTGCATTCGAGAAAAAGATGAATCTTTGCTGGACTTCATCACTCGCTTCAACTCGAAGAAGCTAAGTCTGGGTAATATCAGCGAAGATCTTGTTCGCGCTGCCTTTATCCAGGGCGCGAACGACCCAGAGCTCATCCGCACCTTAACGGGTAAAGATGGCATGCCATCCACATGGGATGCCATCATGACAGCAGCTAAACGCTTTGCGGAAACGGAAAAGCAACTGGGTAGAGATCTCCCACAGAGCACAAACCTCTACACCCAGAAAACAAGGGAAGAGAATGTCCTGACCGCCCGATTAAACAAAAAGCGGAAGCTAGGCATTTGGCAGTCAAGGGTAAACTTTGACACCTCATCCGGCTTGCAGCATCGGTTAGGCGGAAGGGATAACGTACAGTCCAACAAGAACTCCAGATGGACGCCGCTCACCAAAAGCGTCACCGAGATATTCGCCACCGAGGAGCTCCCATGGCCAAAGCCTCAAATAATCCGACATCGCCACAATGCTGATCGGAGCAAGTACTGTGACTTTCACAGGACAAAAGGCCACAACACCGAAGAATGCATAGACGTGAAGGACATGGTCGAAGCATTCGTCAGAGATGGGACGCTCGCGCACCTCGTGGCGCAATGAACGCTGAGCAGGCTGATGCGTGTAGAACCCCAGCTGGGGAAAACACGAATAAAATTCCAGCTTCAATGTGGAGACTACATGCTGCGTAAAGAACGAGATCCCGAACCAGGTGCGTATCGGCTCGATGGCACTCCCATCCCAACAACATGGAAGGGAGCTCATTTACACAGTTTGCATGTAAATCAATTCCAAATTTGTAAAGAAAAGGCCAAGAGCCACTTCAAATGGAAACGATTCTCCTTAAAACATTGACGCTGATGATTTTACATTTTTATGAACTATCAACACGGATATGCAGGTTTTCACCGCATAAATACGTGGAAAGTCGTTGCGTGGGGAAGGCGGCAAAACCCGCATAAACCCAAAAAACGATAAACCTTCACGCAGGTCAGTCGAAGGGGAAAAGTTCAGTCCTCCCATTAAATGAAAGTGCCGGTCTATCCGCATGAATCAGGAAAAAGGGAACTGAACACTAACCTATTGACAACCGCGCGTCGAACGGTTAATTTATTTAACACGGATATGCCGGTTTTCACCGCATAAATACGTGGAAAGTCGTTGCGTGGGGAAGGCGGCAAAACCCGCATAAACCCAAAAAACGATAAACCTTCACGCAGGTCAGTCGAAGGCGAAAAGTTCAGTCCAATTAAATGAAAGTGCCGGTCTATACGCATGAATCATGAAAAAGGGAACTGAACACAAACCTATTGACAACCGCGCGTCGAACGGTTCAAGACAAATTCTAACAAAAAGATGAGGAAAACCTACACGCAGGTTAGACGTAGGTAAAGTTTAGCCATCCTACTACGTGCAAGTGACGGTCCTACCCGCACAATCACGGAAGAGGAAGCAAAACTTCACACCTATCTACCACGTTCAAAGGTTAACTTATCCTCAAAAGATGAGGAAAACCTACACGCAGGTCAGATGGTAAAGTTTAGCCATCCTACTACGTGCAAGTGACTGTCCTACCCGCACAATCACGTAAGAGGAAGCAAAACTTCAGACCTATCTACCACGTTCAAGGGTTAACTTATTCTAAACACTTGGAAAATTGCTAATTTAAACTAAAGTATGCAAGTCATACAACGTTTACAAAGCAAGGAACCCAACGAAAGTAGCGGTCTTACCCGCAAAAAGATTTATATTTCACAAAGATTCATTACAAGAATGGCCGGGTAACTACCCGCCTACAAAAAAATAAATCTATACAAGCTAAATCTATCCTAGCAGCGGGAAGGGATCTTCAGGATCAGGCTTCAGGGCCACTTCCACTTGGACCAGCCCCATCAGTAGAGCGTGGCAGTTCAAGGAAAGCTTTGAGGATAGCTAGCCCATCATCAGCAGCAACTTCGTTTACCTTCTCCACCACCGGATGCGGGAAGGCGGCGTATTGATTTACTGCTTGGTCATATATGGCTTCAGTGTCTACATCGAATAAAGGGAAGTTGGACGGCGGGATGCCTTTCTCAACGAACCCTAGACCAAGCAGGAAGCCGGCCTTTTCCCCATCCTCGTGAGAAGCGTTGAGGGCTGCGCTCATAGCATCGTCGTAAGATGTCTCTGAGAAGACCCGATGCACAACCTACAAAGAAAAATACAAGTGTCAGAACCTTTTCAATTTATAAGGAAAAGCGTGAAGACATGAAGTTAGACTTACCTGAGACAACGCTTCTCGAAGAAGCCATTCCTTGGCAACCAGAGCTTCCTGGAGGGCAGCTTGAGCTTCGTTACGGGCGCGTTCGGCTTCACTCTTGTTGAGGTTGGCAAGCAACACTTCTTTAGCCGCAGCCTCTTCGACGCCCTTTAGCTTACGCTCGGTATGGTCAAGCAACCCCCTCTGGTCCAAGATTTCTTGAAGCTTCTTAGCATCCTCCATCGCCAAGGCATCATGAGCCTGCTGGAGAGCCTCTAATTTGGCTTTAAGTTCTTCATTCTCCACGCGCAGAGGCTCAGCAACAGCTTCAGCTTTGGTGGCCCTCTCGGTTGCGTTCCTCGCAGTTTCCTTAGCCAGCCGAAGCTGTTCATTAACAGCTTGGGCAGCCTTGGAACGGGCCTCGAGTCGAGCCTGAACTTCAACCTCGAGGGCCTTGAAGGCCTTCTCCTTTTCCGCAGCTACATCGGAAAGCCTTTGGTTCTCCTCCCGGATGGCCCGCGCCTGAGCAACTTCTTTAAGGCGAGCTGCTTTTAACTTGTCGTTTTCACGACAAAGCAGCTCGACGCGCGGCTGCATCCGAGCTAGGAGAACCCGAAGCTCATTGGTTAGCCTACCCTCCTGGTAGCTAGCCATGGCTTCCCCCAACGCACCACTAGGAGCAGCGTGACGAGCCCATTCCACGCACTCCACAGGGGTGCGAAGGGTTGTTCCTCGGCGAATGTTCCATCGTGGAACATACACTTCATTGGAATCCGACACTGCAAAAAACATAAAGCAGTTAGGAAAAGATGATAAAGAAAATATATATAAATGGGCCAAAAGAACCCTACGCACCTGTAGGGTCAATTACAGGCCGATAGCCGCCGAACCCATCACCTGAACCCAACGGAAATCCATCCAAGAGGTCAGGCAGATGGGAAGGTGGCGGAGAGATGCGAGAATCCCCATGCGTACCTGATTGATCAGCCGTCGTTGCCGATGGCGGGGGCATCGTAACAGCCGCCGCGGTCGCTGCCGCGGAATCCGCAGCAATTGTAACCGCCGGCTCAGTGAAAGATGCTGTAAAAATCGCACTCACGGCCGGCGGTGACGTCATCTCGGCTGGAACAGTCGGCTCAAAAGAGTGAGCAACTGAACCAGCGGGCGCAGGCGCAGCCGCCTGGGTCGTCGCCTCAGGTAGGCTGACCGGGCCTACCGTCATTGGCGTGGAGGTACCACTCTGCGCTCCACCCTGGAATGCGTCAACATCCACGCCTGCGTAAAGAAGATAAGTGTTAACGATATTAAGCTATGAAGATAAAAGCAAAAGAAAATTGTACTTACGGGTTTTCGTGAGCCTGAAGGTACGGAGAGGCGGGGACGAACCCGATGGAGCCGGCCTCTTTGCGCCGGTTACCGTCGTCTTCTTGGGCTCTCCGGAGGTGACAGTCACAGCCTCCGGAGCAGTGGTCTTATCACCACCGGGATTCCCCGCCACCTCTTCGCTCTCGGTCTCCGAATCAGACCGAGGCGCTGGATCGGCAGTGGAGGCCTTCTCCTTCCCCTTCCCGCCGGCAGCCTTCTTCTTCCGCACCAACGGAGGACCATCTGCGGATTCCTCATCAGAACAAACGATTAGAGGAATTCCAGCAGAGGTTTCAACATTGAGGGGTCGAGGGTCGAAGAGCGCCTTACCTGGCCGACGGGCGCTAAGGATCTCATGGCCTAGCGGATAGACCTCCACGAACCGATCCGCCGTTTGTTCTAGGATGGGCAACTCGTTCTCATCTAGAGCGCGAGTACCCATCCGTGCGGGACCGTCAGCCTCCCGCGGGTTTAGGAGCGACTGCAAGTCGTTCCCCTCTGAAATAAACAGAGAAAAAAAGTTAGAAGAAATTTCAAAATCAACAAAAGGGAAAAAGGCATACCGTAAGGAACAGAGTTCGAACCGTATTCGAGGACGATCGGAATCTTGCGCGCATCAGCCTCCTTCCACACTCGGCTCATCCCCAGCATCACCATCCCGGACTCCGCAAACCGGTAAACCGGAGATTGGACCCGAGATATCTTCGCAAACCATTCCGCCTCCTGGTAGTTGGAGGCGTGAAGGCTGGGAAGTGCTTGCCCGTTCTTGAATTTCATGGCAATGGGGATGGCGCGAGCGGAGATGAAGAAGAACTCCCGCTTCCACGCGCGAAGACTGCGCTCGGTCGCGCAAATCTTCAAACCCTTAATCCGGGTTGTCAACGTGTACCACCCCTGGATGCACCTCCAAGTGTAGAAGGTCATCAGGCGGTCAACGTAGGGCTCAACACCCAAAATCCGGCACACCCACTCAAAATGGCGAATCTTGGCGATCGCCATGGGGTGCAACTCGGTCAAATGAACACCGTGCCTCTCAAGGACACGGAAAACAAACTTTGTCAATGGGAACCTAAGATTCCCATAAACAAAGAATGCTGCATAAACCCCGATCTTGCCTCTGGAGGCATCGTACACAGCATGATGGGGCTCAGGAAACTCAGGCTCGAGAGACTCGAGCATGAACTTCCTGACGACATACCGGTACAGATCGCCAGGCAGAGCACACTGGCACTCACCAGCAGTACTCTTGTCATCGGCTATGGATTCAACATCACGAGACGACATCTTGTGAAGGAAAGAAGAAAACGATTTCGGGAGAATGATTGCCTGAAAAGGGGAGTATTCGCCGGAAATCGCTTAAAAGATGAAGAGAAGAGTGAAAGTGTGGATTACAAAGAGCCCTCTACCCCTTTATATACTAATCGCAATTAATGCGATGAAATTAATGCGGAGGAGAGAGAAAATGAAGGTGCAATGAAACTATGACACGTGGCAAAAAGCAAGCTGGCAACAGCTGTTGACAGGACGCATACCATTAATTTCGCGGCCACGCGCCCGAAAAATCGCGCTCACGCGCCTGAAAAAGCGTCTGGAATGACCATGTACTGTCACGTCACCATAACTTCCTGCACGATCTGACACAGTCAGAAGAAACCGTCGCACGACGTTTCAGAGTTTTGGACTGTTCTTTCCACCAACTCTTCGAATTTAAAAATTCAAAATTCAAAAAGATCAAAAAGTAGGCGGGAAAATACCCACCTTACCTTGGCAAACAAGTAACCGTAAGACGGATGCGGATACAGTGTTAAGGCAAAACCCTTCACATACCTAGCACCCGCAGGGAATTGAAGCCAAGTAAACCTTGGCGAACAAGTAACCGTAAGACGGATGCGGGTACAGTGTTAAGGCAAAACCCTTCACATACCTAGCACCCGCAGGGAATTGAAGCCAAGTAAATCTTGGCGAACAAGTAACCGTAAGACGGATGCGGGTACAGTGTAAAGGCAAAACCCTTCACATACCTAGCACCCGCAGGGAATTGAAGCCAAGTATACCTCGGCAACCAAGTAACTATAAGACGGGTGCGGGTACAGTGTAAAGGCAAAACCCTTCACGTACCTAGCACCCGCAGGGAATTGACTCCAGGAATACCTTGGAAGTAAAGTAACCGTAAGACGAGCGCTGGTACAGTGTTAAAGCAAAACCCTTCACATACCTAGCGCTCCGCTGGGAATTGAAACCAAGAAGGATCTTCTGGGCAATGCTTGCGGAAACGGAAATAACATCCCCGCATAGCGGGAACGTCGAGAACTTCGTTGTTTGAAGCTCCAGGATGGAATTGGTGGTTTTAACATAATTGATCACTATGTTCAAAACTACCAAAACTTCATGGAGAATCCACACAAGTGGGACTCAACGCTCCTGACGTGCGAAGAGGTTACAGCCTACCCGCATCATACCCAAAGACCAAGCAGGAAACTCGGGAATTTCTGCAAGTGACAAGGACTTCCGCGGGAGGAATCCCCATGGAAAACCTTATAAAACCCTTTTCAAAACCCTTTGCTCAAGTTCAAAAGTTCACCTTACTTTATTAAACACTCATGAGAAGAACATTGGACTGGGGGGACTTGAAGAGGTAGGTCCCAGCAGAGTCCAGTTGAACCCGCAAGACTCACCTTGAAGAGGAACGTCTGCGCAGAAACCAACTGGATCCGCAGGACCAACCATGCTCAGAGACGTGACGTCCTTACGCGCAGTACGCAAGCTGGTCCCGCAGGAAATGCCTCCCGATGGTGAAGGACTCCGCCTGTTCCCGCAGCTTCGGATACAAGCCATCAGGGAAGGCCACCCGCGCAGCAAGGCTACACACACAAGGCACTTAGCTCTCAATCACTCAGTGTCACCTGAGGGAATGAGCAAAGCCGGGAACAATCCCGCACAAGGGCGGGAGGGGGAATACTCCCGCCCAAATAAGCCAGTCCGTACGATACAGGAAGATCTTCTGTACTGTACCTGACGAGGTATGGGAAAAAGATCTGACTAAAGATACGACAGCTTATTGACCACATGATGGCGAGCAGCATGCTCCTGTACTGTGTCACTATTAGCCGCTGCCTACTCACCAACTACTGCCATACCACGTGCGTAGCCGGCAGTTGGTGGAAAAAGAATAGTGCATAGCAGGCCTGGTCACTATCAGCCGCTGCCTACCCACCAACTACCAGCAGGGCACGTGCGTAAGCCACTGTTGGTGGAACAGGAACACTGTTGCAGCCGGCCACACCTCCTTGGAAACCTACCTTTGGCTATAAATACCACAAATGGTATGACCATCTCATCTTATCTCGTATCATCATATTATACCTGATATCTGCTCTAGCAATCTCTTAATATCTCTTTATATTTAAAGAGCAATCTAGTCTGATTCTCACGCCGGAGGGTGGTCACAAGGAGGAACCCCCCCCTTCTCAGTGACAAGCTCACGGTGTCTGTTTTGCAGGTTATCAGACGAACCATCTTCTCAGGGTCTAACCCCTCGTGGGAAACATCTATCTAACCCCCAGGTTATCAGTAATCTGCCCGGGGTCCGGCTAGTGTTTCTTCAAGCTGCCAGGATGACGACTGAGCGAGTGGTAACTTGCGACGATGTTGCTAAGATGTATGGTGGGACTATGTTTGTGGGTATCATAATAGGAAGCCTGCTCGCAAAGGTTTCTTGTTTTAGTAGTTCTAGCTAGCTATATGTATTGCCTTTCAAATAAAGCTAGCTATATGTATATGTATCTTGAATTCCATCCCTGGCCACGGTTGGCTTACGTGGATGTGCCAATACTGTTGAAATGAATTAATTACCTTGTGATAATATATACTAGCGGTTGTATTAACTTGATCATGCTCTCTTTTTCACAAAGGCCTCTCTTAATTTGTTTCGATTGTAATACCAATTTCATAGACTAGGAAAGATGAAATGATTAATATAATTTTAACACTCACAAAAACCAAAATGAAGAAATTAAGGTCTCAAAGGATCGTTTAAATTTTGAAAGTCAAAGCGGTAGGTGAAGAAACATCAATCTAATCCCTATGAGGTTAGCCTAGTATCTTGACCAAGTGATGGATGGAATACGGGTCTATATGAGCTGTTACCGACTTAACCTGCAAAACAAAGCACCGTAAGCTCGTTACAAGAATGGGGTGTCCTCCGGCGTGAGAATGCTGGTAACGATAATTGTTTAGAGTGATAGGGTTTCGACCCTTTTGCCGTTGGTCTTATCTGGGTATTTATAGCTGAATCTGAATGGGTTGAGAAGATGTTCCAGTTGTCATCCTTAAATGAACCTTCTGTTCCCATGGCTGGGTATGTTAAAGGTTTATATGATTGGATGTACTAGATGGCGTAAGGAGACATGTGTCATATTACGGTACAGCACTGGCATCCGGTGATTGGTTTAACGTGCACTCGTGGTCCTTCTAGAAATCTTGGACTGTGATTGCTTCTACGTTGTTTGCCATGCGTTATTTTCTCTCGTATGTACGACATGTCTTCCGCTTAACTCGTTGAGTTATGATTTTCTAAAGACATCCTCTGCGGGGGATTTTGTCATTCACCATGCGGACGGCCTTCCGTGTTCCGCGGCTAATCAGCTTTGACCGCTACCTTTGGACCTCGTAGTATTCTAGGGATTGTTTATGAACCTACCTCCACATTATCCTTTATAGAAATTTGTAAACCAGTATATGGATGGATATATGTAACTCGTAAGTTTGTAAACTCACGAATTTATTGATAAACTTTAAACGGGTGAATCAAGAACACGTACACGAGATTTGATCAACACACGACCGACTCTTTTATTAAGAAAACGACAAACGAGAAAAACTTAATAATTAACTAACACATTGAACCTAGGGTATATATAAGCCCACAGTTCCAATCCTATTCTAACTCAAATACAAAATTTGAATTCAAAACAAATAGGATTAAATAAGACTAACTTATCTTATAATAATAAACTAATTATTATATTAAATATTTCCCAGATTTTAGAAGCCTCCAATCTGATTTGGTGTTGAACACGTTTAACACTCCCTCTCAACACCAAACTTCTTCTAACCGTGACACACACGAAGCAGCTCGACTCGAAACAACCTGCAACTCAAAACAACAGGTCATGTCTTCCGACGTTGGCTCAAATGTTGAATTCCAACACTCCCTCTAGATTCATACTTGTTCCTCCAAGGTCTTTCACGGCCCGCAACACTCGTATCTCTTTGGACTTGATTTTTGGACTCATCACACGCCTTCACATGAAGTTGCGTCTATGTTCGTTACTCCTTAATCTACACAAGATTTAGGACATATTCAACTCACCTCCAAACAGCCCTTGTCATACGCCTTGGCCCTTTTCAGTCGTCTCATACGAACCCACTATTCGTACAAACGAAATGGAAACCATCGAGCCCGCTGTCTTCTATTTTGACAGCCCCAAAACCATAATTATTTGACCATTTTTAACCACCGGTTCTAGTTCCATAACTCATCCCTCGCTGTTGTTAACAGCATGAACCATTTCTGCCATGCACGTTACAATTTGGTCCCGAAACCGAACTCGAACATCTAATGTTGTTGTCTCGTTTAGACATCCCGAAAACGCTACCACTCGGACTGTTGAGTGATTCAGCCCACTAAACTACACCGACACACAAAGATTTTATCATCCTGACACACGGTGATGACACATCATCGCGACCCCGACACACGGAGATCTAACCATCCTGACACATTGAGATTTAACCATATCGACACACGATCATGGCACAACATCATTGCTCGACACATGGAGATTTAACCATCCCGACATACGGTGATGACACATCATCACTGTAACCTTCCACGTGACGAACACCAAAACAAAGTTGACACACAACCTCGTTGCACTCCGTTATACCGGCGGACATGGACCACCTTGTAACCACTATTAACACCCATAGACAACATTCATCGGTTCGCCACTGAACCGCTATGAAACGGCTAAACATCACGCGAAAAAAAACTTCAAACTGAAACCAATTGCTTCTTCTATATTCGAACAAGATGGAAACACTTTGGCTTCAAGGAACTAATCCCACTCACACTCTTTTGGTTTGAAACTAAACCCAATAATTTCTTTGGGTAACTTCGACCCACGAATAACAAACAGAAGGAACTAGAATATTATTTTTTTTGCCAAACGAAATAATTCTTCAACAATTACCATCTTGCCACCGAAAACTCGAAAAGGTTTCACCACTTTAAAGAGCGCATTACCATGCAACCCACACTCACTGCGATCAGAAGTGGACACACCTTCGTTCAACCACAAACTCACTGCAATAGATTCAATCGGAGACCTACTACGATGTAAACCTGGACACGCCTTCGATCGAAAACTCTCCACGATCTAAACCTGGACACACCTTTGATTGGAAGCTTACTCACATCGATCAGAACCGTACTACTCTTGAAGCCTGGACACGCCTTCGTTAATCTTACCGCGATCAGAACCGAACACCCCTTCATTCGATCTTCAAAACTTAAGGAGATTGAAACGTGGACACCCTTTCTTTCTATTGGTTTTTCTATTTTAAACGAACTAAAACAGTCGGCCTTCGCTTGCTTCAACTTCGATCGGTCCCGTCACTAACCCGACAAATTGATCGCAACTCGATCACGATCGGAACCCCGGACACACCTTGGATCAAAACCGGGATACACCTTCGTTATGTCGAAAAATTACCGCCATCAAAACCTGACAAACTGGAAACTACTCGTTTACGATCGAAACGCTGGGTTCTTCTTGATCGGAAACTGCTCTCGTTTGATTCTGTATGATATACACTATTTGACTTTGAGACATACTTACTTCTTTTGCAAATCAAAGTGGCAGCGGGTGTATTGATCTCACGAAATAATCACACAATTGTAAACTTGATATTTAAATGAAATATAATATATCACGAGCATACACAAGAAAAAAAACAGAAGAATAATAAACCTTGCACCTTTTTCTTGGTCAGTGACCTCTTTATGCTTTTGTGATTAAATAAACGACTACTAACAATCGTTGGGTTTATGTCGACTACGATTGTAGGCTAGCTACTTGGCGTCTGTTTTCTTTTCGATCCAACCTAGTACGCGTCTCCAATTTGCGGACCCAACCTTTTCTTTACGCCTGCCCTCCACCGACGGACACACCCGTCGGCGGAGGTTGCCCCGATCTTCAAACCGCTTCCCGGTACGAGCCCTTGGCTCTGATACCAATTGTTAAACTTTAAGCGGGTGAATCAAGAACACGAACACGAGATTTGATCAACACACGACCGACTCAAGCCTTTCTTTACGCCTGACCTCCGCCGACAGACACATACACACGTCGGCGGAGGCTGTCCCGAATCTTCAAACCGCTTCCCGATAAGAGCCCCAGGCTTTGATACCACTTGTTAAACTTTAAGCGGGTGAATCAAGAACACGAACACGAGATTTGATCAACACACGACCGACTCTTTTATTAAGAAAACGACAAACGAGAAAAACTTAATAATTAACTAACACATTGAACCTAGGGTATATATAAGCCCACGGTTCCAATCATATACTAACTCAAATACACAATTTGAATTCAAAACAAATAGGATTAAATAAGACTAACTTATCTTATAATAATAAACTAATTATTATATTAAATATTTTCCCAGATTTTAGAAGCCTCCAATCTGATTTGGTGTTGAACACGTTTAACATTTATATCATTAATTCGTAATATTTCAAAACCTTATAAAAATGTGACTTGCATAATAACTTTCATGATTATACATATCTTGAAGACATTTATTAAATATCGTTCATAAATGAAATATCATATTCGTGTTCACACCCAGAATCCTTACTATAATTGTGCAGTTTAAAGTATGTACTCTAACGTTGTAGCTCGAGCAACTCATCAAGCGACTTGCTGTCCTTCATCTTTGGAGATTCGAAAATATTATTTGAGTATTTGTAGCCGTGCCTACTAAACCTTGTAACGCCTCCAAAACAGGTGTTCAAAGCCTCCCAAATTTGCTTAGCTTTTGGAAACTGAGAAACGTGTAACACGACCCTGTCACACTCTTCTTTGATCATAATTTCACCACCTTATCACACTCTTTTTTGAAATGCACCCCTTGCTACCAACCGCGAACAAAAACAACAATTCCCTATTTATTCGTCTTAAGGTTGCAAAACCAAACTCCTTGACCCCTAGTACTTCCGTTTCTTCTACCCGAAACATTCTGGTTTTTCTACCAAAAAACCCCTTCACCGTGGATCTCCTCCTTGGCGAAAAAGAGTCTACATTCAAAAGAAAAACAGCAATGAAAAAATGGGTTCTACATCACGAAAAACCTTGTTGTTGCTCGGTTTCTACCTGCTCATCTGCTGCTTGATAACCCGTAACTTGACTTCTCAAATAACATGACCCAGGACTCTTTATATACTAGCTAGAACTAGTCATAAACCAACCATGACCGATATTCGTAACTAATATGAATTATTCAAATACTATTTATAAATCTAACTAACCTATGTTTAACATTGACATATATATAGTAGATAAACTAACAATTTACAATACAAACCCAATTAATTTAATACTTAACTAATTGTAACTAAACAAAAGACGTGCCATTGATTTATTGGGCTGACATAAGACCACATTAACTCGACTTTATATTTCCCAGAAAGCTTTCACGCCAAAACCCATTAAACCTGTTTCATAACTCTTTCACGTTTACAACATCTACATATGTTACGAACCGTGTTCGTTAATCAAATGGTCCAAAGAAAATAGACGGAAACCAGAATAGAATTCATAGATTTTTGGAAGAGACTTTGATTTATCAAATCATAACTATTTCATTCATACTTTCGTTCCTAATCGTACATGCCTTTTATAGGCTTCAAATTGAAAACTAAATAGACCCACTAAGAAAGTAACTACCTATCCACTACTTGCAAACTAACAAAACATTAACTACAAATACTCAAGTTAAAAGAACTAGGATTGCATGTTATTTTTCATGATCTTCACTATGCCCACGTTATGCATGTTTGGTGGCACATAACAACATACATCAACTAATTAAACCAAAGTGGTAAGTACTACCGACACTAAATTAGGTATGTATTATATATAGCTCGGAGCTTATGTCCATTTCCATTTTAAATTATTTATTAAGGAATAATAATATAAAGTATAAACTTGTAACCAACAATTAGGCACAAAATACAATTTAATCTTTAGCTATTACATTTGCACTATAACCTAAGGATATAAAAACTGGTACAAAGCGACAGGTTGAACCGTTGTACTGGATTTCATATAGGAAGCTGGTAATCTAAGCACGGTAATTTGGGTGGTTTGATTGGGTGGTTGATTTGAACATCGAACCACTAGTTTTTGTTTAAATAGAGGCCCGTATTTTATAAAAGTAACCTTCGCAGTTGTGATTAGAAGCAAAACATCTATCCAAATGATTGAAAGTTGAAACAACCATTCAAGTTAACCTTTAGTTGATTACTGTCATCCAAGCTTCAATCTAAATTCATGCAAATCCACAGTTGGTTTCTTTATATCTTGTGTAATTGACTAATACTTTCGAACACAAATCTCATATTTGACTCGATCATTGTTCATGTATTATGTTTGTATCATATGCAAGTATTCCAATGAAGAAGAGAATGACCAGGCGGTTGCTTGTATTGTACGTATGTGTACTAATATTTTCGTACAAAAACCACAGTTGGTTTCATTACATCTTGTGGAACGTGCCATGGAAGCTTCAACAAGCGATGGCTTGTATTGTACATATATTTAAAATTTAGCATTTTAAGGTTATGGATTTGATTATATAAAAATGAATAAAGAAATAAAAACAATTCGGACATGAAATATAAAAATGATTTCAATTGAGTTGTACTTCTATGAAATTATAAGGTAAACTAGTTAACTCGGTTAAACTACCCAATTGTACCATTTTTGAACCTAAAATAGCACAAATCTGGTTTTTTAAAATGAGGGTAATTATGAGGTTAAGAGTTACTTAAACATTGCTATATGAAAAGGCTTGATTTCAAAGTTTTCTTTATAATTTCAAATCAACTTTGTTATACCTAATCCGATGTTAGTATGGCCGGAATTGGTGGTTTCTCGTGAGTTACCTTTAACAAATTCTCATAGTTATCATGTAAGGTCAATTTTAGTGACTTGCGATATCAAATGACAAAACCCGTTATATATTTTGGTCAAGATAATTATTAATGTCGGCGAGCAAAACCAAACACGAAACGAAAGCTTCGGGAACACGCGTTTAGCTTCAACGGGATAAGGCTTTTAGAATATGTTATGTTTTACTATATATAGAGGCTTTATGTGTCATTTGTGTGTGTGTTGTATGTTGTAAATCACCACCCAAGGGGAGCTCACCTTGGGTGGGTCGGTTCTTGTTTTAATCTATCAATCTTCTAATCGACAAAGAGATCGTTCATTATATTCTATCTTTATATTATCTTTTGTCCGGTCGTTTGATTTACCGCACCTTTCTCGAAAACCATGTCAAGAGCAAATCGTTATGTGGTCATTTTGGGACCTACATACCAAAATCCATTCTAAAACCAAAACTATGAATTCAAAGAGATGAAAACCAGCCCATGATATGTTCTTGGTTTTCTAGAGCATGACGTTTGAGACTAATGCGTCAGGAGAGGCCACATCACCTATTTGTAAATGATTGAAGGGAATCTTCATCTTTGAATGGGGCAGGAATCATGATTAAAGTACAAGATTGAAAAGAATAAAAATCTTTTCAAAATTCTATATTGATCAAACACGCAATTAAGAGAATAATAGACCTTTACCAGTATTATTGGTTTCAAGTGTAGGTTAAACCAAAAAGAATAGTGAACACATAAATAAGAGTATTAGTTGCATTTAAACCAAAAAGAATTAGAATATTAAAAAAAAAAGTACCATTACCATTGAGCAGTTGCTTTTAGATTGCTATATATGAAGGCATACAATCTCTGATATGCACACCACAACAAAACACAACATAAAATACAACTACTTCCATCCTTTCTTGTAATTAAATCAGCTCATCATAAAATGTCATTTTATCAAAAACCAAAAACAGATGTTGCTGTGATTGGAGCTGAAGCGTTTGCCTTTCTCGACAATAATTTCTCAGGCGGGCAGCGCCACTTGAACCCTCCCACACCAGTGCCTACTGCTCCACCAAGCCGAACGGAACCACATATATATCCCTATCATTACAAACCCCAACAGGCTTATTTTGTGCAACAAGTACCAGCCAAAAGGACAGACATGGTGATAGATTCCTACCAGGCTGCCAACATGTATGGTGGGACTCTGCTTGTCGATCATCCTAATAAACAGAAGCCCGCCCGTAAGGGTTTCTTTTTTTAACAACTCAAACTATCCGTAACTATGCGCTTCTCTTGTTTATGTCAATGCTTGGTGTGTACCTTGGAGTCATCCCTTGCCGATAATTAATCGGTTTTAGGTGGATGTGCCAAGATTGTTGAAAACATTTACACTATGGTAATGTATATACTAGTTGATGGTTGTATTTACAAAACTGTCTTTGTTGTAATATATAATTTACCTCTGCTAGCAATATCAATCATGATGATAAATAAAAACCAAGAGAGTGCTATAAAACCGTAAGGACATCAACA
The DNA here is from genome assembly GCF_021521415.1 of Bidens hawaiensis. Lineage (NCBI taxonomy): Eukaryota > Viridiplantae > Streptophyta > Magnoliopsida > Asterales > Asteraceae > Bidens > Bidens hawaiensis. Next base: position 112,252 of record NW_027497002.1, on the reverse strand, counting down.
TATAATTCTAACCGATGCGTGTAGTAAAAACTACAAAGAGAGTTCCAGGTAGAAAGATACTCCTAAGAGCATCAACCACCATTAAATATAAAACTGAAATCAGATAGATGATTTTTTTTTTTTGTTTTTAATCTATATTAAGATGATTAGATATAGTGACAATGTTTTGCAACAGAATCAAGTCGATTTTAGATAACTAAAGTTTCAAATATAATAAGAATAAATATTGAATATCTTGAAAGGGTATTGTTAGTGGTAACATTTAAAGTTCAAGCTTGGAGATCATGGAATCTGGGAATTTGGGATAAAGACTATGTGCATAGGGACTTTGATTCAAGATAAAGTTCAACGATATAGATGGAGATAATATCAAAAATCATGAGGTTACTAAAGTCACAATTCTTGTTGATCTAAACGACTTTAATCCTTATAAATCCTCATATAAAGAGAAATCAGCAAACCAGCTAAGTCATTTTGAGGTGTGACATGTCATAAAACAATTATTGTTATAATCAAGTGTTACGCAACACATATGCCAAGAATCACCAGTTACTCGTTTATTGCATAAAAATCGGCTAATCCTCCCAATGCATGCAAATCCACTCTTGTGTATCACCTTTAAAAGTGGTTTTCTTGTAACCTTTTGGTTTCCTCATAATCCTTCTCTCTCTTTATATATAATGTTCTTAAAACAGATGACCTCTGTAGTTTAGTAGTAAAACTCATTATCTCCTTTGAGCCCCACGAGTTAACTGTTTGTGCATATTTTGGCACAAAATAATGAGGGGATCAGGGAAACATGCCAAAAAAATTAGTCTAACTTTGTGTGTGAAAAAGAATTAGTGAACATAGAAAGTCTAGATTTCTTTTTAAAGTCAAAATTAAGTACAAACTGAAAGTTTTAGAAGGCCCTATATATTTTTTATCACTTTGTGCCATCAAAATCGTTGAGCCGCCTTTGCCAACAGCAGCAAATGTTTGAGAGTGTGTGGGTTAACCGTACTATGAAAACAAAAATAATGTTCAAGACCGAGATCGTTCAAAGCATTTCGGTCCATCTAAAACAGAAAAGGATTGAAAAGGATCACAAGTGGTTCACGGCTTCAGAGTTCAGTCTATCCAGACCCCTGGCCTGGGCTCTTTCAACTGTTGGGCTAGCCTAGTTAATGAATAGAGAACTAATGGTATATTTGTTAGATAAGCTTAAAATTTGTTGTCCTAAAAATGAAGGCCTCATGATCAGTTTTCACAAGCTCTAGTTACTAGTTTGGCCCTGTTTGATTATAAACTAACGGTTAAAATAAATAAATAAGCAAATTAAAAAAAAATCTTTATGTTATTGCAATGGTAGCAAATTGTAACATTCCCAAAACTTCCATGTTAATTTTTACCAACTTTAAAAATTAAGGGATTATTTTATAATTTTCCAAACTAAAATTTCAATTTCAGATTTCAGATGTGACGGATCGTTTAATAAATTATTAGACGGTCTGTATCAAACGAAACCTGGCCTTTGTGACGGGGAGTCTCATGCGCCTACAATTTTGTGACGTGTGTATGAGACGGATTGTCTCATTTTGTGACGGTCCGTCTCACCGCCCAGTTCAACAAGAGCTGTTAAAACACGACCCTAACGTGTCATTCCTCAATTGTTGACTCATCTAAGCGAGTTGGCCTATCAATATACATGCTTGAACATCATTTCATGCACCAACACTTCCCTAATCATATCACACTCCAAAGTTAAGTTTAAGAAAGTTAAAGTACATGTTCTTGGTCTTCTTGACGGTGTTCAGGTAAAAGAAGGTGATTTCGATCTAGCAAAACCATGACCAAGTGTTTCCAGTAGTGCTAGGGACCATAATAAATCAGTCATAGGTTTGGTTATGGCTTGGAAGTAAGGTATAGTAACCCTTTCATTCATTTAAGTTTGTTTATTATATTTAAGTGAGTATCCAAGCATTTATCTATCGAACTTTAGTCAAAATGATTTACATGAGTCATATAAGTGTTTTCATATATGCATAAAGTCGAAAATATGTCAAAAATATACCTGCTTGGACACTTAAACGGATGTCGAAAAGATGTCAAAATCATTTTTAGTCTTAAGGGGCCAAATAGTAGGATTAGACGGACCATCTAATCATTATACGGCTCGTCTCATCCCAACTTTGATACCGGCCAAAGGTTCGAACTTTTGATGGCCTATCACACTTATACAAACCGTTTGAACCAATACACCAAACCAGTTTTTATAAATGAGGTTTGAAACGATAAAACAAAGCCAGCGTGGTCTGTAGTTGGATAAATGGATACGGTCCGGGTATTTATTTAAACCTATTTTTTACAGGTTAAAACATCAAACAATCAGCGAAGGTTTCAAACGGATCACCACACAGACAATCAAAGGTGAATACATTAAATCTTTACAAATGGTCAAACATATTTTACTCTTTAAGATGAACGGGTTACTTGTCTTAAAAAGGCAGTCAAACTTTTACATGAGATTACATGATCTCTAAAAAAATGTTATAATACAAGATAGAAAATAAAAGCAACTCAGACATATTACATATGTGTCTAGATCCAAACAAAACTGACCCAGCAAGTATGCTAATGTTAGTCATAACGAGTTCTCCAACGGGCTACGTTGGAGAACCCTTAGATTGTATGTGTGTGGAAGTGGTACAAATCCTGGGATGGACAGATATTTCTGTTGAGATGTACTGATACGATTCCACCTTATCAGCAGGTCAACCCATCTAGGTCTAAAACGTCTCGGGTCAGTTACCTTACCTTGACCCAGTCAATCAGGAGCAAAGGTTTAGGGCTGAATTAGTGCGGGGTTGACTGTTGATCATTGACTGTCAAAGGCTAAATGTTAGAAGGCATAAATTACCTAAATTATGTTTTAAGTATTCCATCTCTGTTTTAGTTTGCTATGTCTAGTTTATTTTGATTATCAAGTTCATCTTGTAATTGGAGACTTACCATCTCGAATTGGTTAAATCGGAGACTAGCCCCTCTCGAATCGGGCCAACTATCTTCTTATTTCAATAGAATAAATATTTTTGTTTTGGGGTTCTATCATTTGATTCCATTGCCGGGAAGTTTACAAAAATGGTTCAGACCCGGAACAACTCAACAGACAGCGGCACTGGTCAGGGTGATCCGATCGCCACCGCTATGGTTGCAAGGCTCGAGTCGCTATACTCTGACATGGCAGCCCTTAAACAGTGGTCTCAGCCGCGTGAAAAATCCAGCCATGGCAAAAACCAATTCGAAGAAGGAGACGGTTCCTGGCGATCGCAAAAGCAATTCTAACCTTACCATAAGATTGATTTTCCGACGTTCAGTGGAGGTGACCCAAGAGGACGGGTATTAAAGGCAGAGAAGTACTTCCGTTTTTACAACACCATGGAGGAAGAGAAAGTTGATGTAGCAGCAATGCATTTAGACGGGGATGATTTGGATCTATACTCCTGGTTAACAGCCGAGCAGGAGTTAATATACTAGGAGGAATTGGTGAAAGCACTGCAAAAATATTTTGGACCGCCAGAATTTCAAAACCCCGATGAGTACCTTTGTGGTATCAAGCAGACAGGTTCCGTCCAAGAGTATCGACAAGAGTTTACACGACGATCAGCCCGGGTCTCAAACTGGCCCAACCATTGTTTACTTGGGGTTTTTCTTAATGGCCTAAAGGAAGAGTTGAAAGCTGATGTTAGGATCCATAAACCAAGGACCGTTTACAAAGCGATGAGTTTAGCCTTGGAATATGAATCCAAGATAGAACACACCCGAACCAGCAAAGGGTCTGAAGTTACGCCCACTTCCACGATTAACTCTTCAGCCACTAATCAGCAGAAGACGCTTCCTCGTGTCTCTGAAACCAAGAAACAAGCACGTTATGACAAGGGGGAATACTACAGATGTGGTGATAAGTATAGTCCCGGTCACCGATGAAAGATGGGCACCTTCAAACTGCTTGAAATGGCTGATGATGTAGATGTTCAGAACAGGGACAGAAGGGCAGTCATCGATACTTCTACCGATGACTTGGCTGAGATTAGCCTTCATACACCTTTTGGCCAGTTACCTATATAGACTCTGAAACTTCATGGTATTTTGGGTACAACTAAAAGTTCTAATTTTTGTTGATAGTTTTTCAACACATAATTTTATTTCGTATAAGTTGGTTCACGAGCAGAAACTCATTACCCAGTTTGTTACTCCTTTCGGTGTACAAATTGGGAACGGTGACATAATAAGATGCAATCAAGTTTGCAAGGATGTACCGCTGCAATTCCCTGGTCTTCAATAACTCAAGAATTTACCCGTTTGCATTAGGAGGGGCTGACGTAGTACTCGGCATTAAATGGTTGGCCACACTAAACACAGTTCAAGCCAACTGGAACGAGATGTCGCTATTCACCATCAAAGGTCAAGACTACAAGTTGCATGGATTGCCTCCCAATCTTCAAAGGTCTGCCACTTTCCACCATCTCACACTCAAACTGATTTGGAAACACTCCTAGAAGCTGCCAAGACATATTCCATTTTTACGACTTGAAGACAAGTCGTTTCTCCGGGCCAGAAGTATTGATACGACTCCACCTTATCAGCGGGTCAACCCATCTAGGTCTAAAAGGTCATGGGTCAGTTACATTGACCCAGTCAATCAGGAGCAAAGATTTATGGCTGAATTAGTGGGGGTTGACTGTTGACCATTGACTGTCAGAGGCTGAATGTTAGGAGGCATTAATTACCTAAATTATGTTTTAAGTATTCCATCTTTGTTTTAGTTTGCTATGTATTGTTTATTTTTATTATAAAGTTCATCTTGTAATTTGAGACTTACCATCTCAAATTGGTTAAATCGGAGATTAGCCCCTCTCGAATCGGACCAACTATCTTCTTATTTCAATAAAATATATATTTCAATTTTTGGGTTCTATCATGTACAGAAAACTATCTTTGTATTTAACAAAAAATTTGCTTAAACTCTTTTAGAGTCTATCAAACGTTTCACCATCATACTGTTGACGTATTCCTCCCACTCCCCTGCATTTCAGGAAACTAATTAGGTATAACAGCTCGTACAAGGATTTTGAGTCATTGTTAAAGTTGGAGGATCGCGACATGAAAATGGCTCAATTTTGTTAATTAAAATCCTTGTAAATAATGATACAATATTTTGTAAACTAAATACTCGGATATTTAACTTCCGTGTACATTTTCAATGTAACTTAATATTTTATTGTAATCAACCATTCCGCTAAATTAAGCCCGCAACTAAGATATATTAACAAAACATGTATCAATCGAGTGTCACACTTCTATACCCTAAGGGTATGACACAAACTTTTAAGTCTTGCATAATCATTTAGCCAACACGGCCCTGGGTTGACGGATAGTACATAGAAACCCGAAATCTTATGTGGAAAAATGGGGGATGAGATATATGAAACATCTAAGAGTCGATGGCTTATTATATAGTTGAGAACTTGAGATTGATGGTTTCTAATTTCTATCAATTTGCTATATGCTTCCATAGTTTCATAAACGTGGACCAATTCTTGAAAATGTTATGTTTCCAAGGCAATCATTGCTAGGAATATATCTGACACACACACACGAAATTGAAACACACACGAAAGCAAATAAAAGAACACAGAGAATTAAATTGTTCGGTCTAAACTACTTACATCGAAGGGCTGCAATTAGAGGGATTTTATTATTGTTCTACCTCATTCGTGAGAAATAACAAAGTAAAAGATTACAATATATAGAGATAAACATAGGGTTTTCCACTTGTTTCTCAAGAAAACAAATAACCAGGCTACAATTATCAAGTTTTCAATTTAATTAATTTGCCACTTAAATTTATCTTGTAGTCGGGCCCAAATCAAGGCTCCACTAAAACAAACAATCATCACATACAAGATAGCATGTTGTTACCTTTTTTTTACATTTATCTATACGATATATAATGCGTGAGACATGGACAAACTAATACACCTACTTTTTAAGAGTTTTACAAATTAATCCACATGGTATAACTTACAATGCATCTTGGATAAGGGTAAAGTTGTCCAACAAAGATGTCAAATATGGTTATTTTAACTATTAAATGATAGTTAAAACATTACCTCCTTAACTTTACTCAAATTTTGTAAATTCTAAAAATATTTGCATGTTTGTCCTCTCATTTTTAACCCTCTATTTGTAAACTTCATCTATTTTTTTTTTAATTTCTTATATATTTTTATATATATTATGTTTTAAAAAAATCAAACATATCGTTACGATGTGCTTATTTTTGTCAAAATTTTGATGTAAGTTTTATTTAATATCGAGATTTATATTATAAGATACATGTTAGTGGAACGTTAATGTACAAGTCAATAAAGCATTATTTAATACATAATATGTTTTCATTCTTTAAAGATAGTTACAATAATGGTACTTTAACTTCATATAACTTTTGTTATTTCTATAGGTAGGTATATATCTACCCCCTAATCTTTGTCCATAAATTTGATAAGTTTATTTATTTTTTGTTTCGTTCTATATGGTTAAATATATTCTGTTTTAAAAAAAATTAAACACACCCTTGTAACGTGCATATTTTTGTCTGCGTTTTGATGTAAGTTTTATTTAATATCGAGATGTAAATTATATGGTGCAACTTTCTTCATATAAGTTTTACAAAAATATGATTAAAATAACTCAAGTTATATAAATATCATAATAATCAAGACGAACTCGAGTTTAAGATTTCAGCTATAATTTCGAACTGAGCTGAGTCAGTTCGGTACAAAGTTCGAGCCGAGCTCGAGTTAGGCTTGGCTTGCTAACAACCTTTAAGTGTTGTTCCCCGTTGAATCGTGCGGCCACATGACTAGTATATCAATAATATTATCCTTTTTGCTAGAAAAAGTTTATATTACTTAAAAAGAGTGTTTTTACTTTTGCCTTTCTCTATAGTATTTTATTCACAGTTGCCATATTTACGGGAACAGTAAATCAGTAATCGTGAGTAATTCGCTTGATATTAGACATCTGAAAGTAGGGAGAGATATGGTGGAGAGAAAGAGTCATAGCATATGCAGAAAAGGGTTTTAACTTATATATATCACAGGGGTACAAAAAAAACCCATCAAACTAGCTGAGGCTGAAGCGTGTCTATATATACAAACTAGTGAGGACACCGAGCCATATATAGAAACTAGACAGATTACTACATCACCCTGATTACATAAAAACATAGATAAACTAACAAGGCAGTAATTAGTACATCTATAATATGGTGTAGCGGTTGGGTTTACCCATCATCAGGCCACCTGATCAAGATGTTGTCACTTGGTAAAAGTCAATCACTCCTCTCGTTTCAGAAACCGGAAGGATCAGTTGGTGAATGGTGGAATATTGTGGTCGATGCCTGTAACGACATAGCTGCTGTTGCGGTTGTTGCTGACTGTTATGCATAATATTTTCCTTTGGCCAGCGGTCATCGGCCATCATGGAACCAAGATTAGTCTTTGATGACATCAAGAGAAAAGTTGTATTGAAGTTGTGATGGAGGTTTGTTGCTTGTTCTAGGATGAATATGAAGTTTGAAACCAAACACTTTTTATAGGGAACATAATAAATTTCACCTTACCTTTTAATTTAATTATTTACCATAGTGATTTGATTGTTGTAGAATCTAATGATTAATAATCGGAAATGTCACCCAAAAGGGCTTTGAATCAATTCCATTCGGATAAGTTGATGGGATTCTGTAAGGGGCCATGGTTTATAGATATCCTGCAATAACCTTTACATATTCTATAAAACAGAATATTATACTTATACTTTGGAAGATTTAAAAGATAAACTTCAGCTTCAATCAACAGCTAGCCACTTCCTTCAGAATTAATTCCTTCAACCTCACTAAGTTACCCGATAGAATCTTCTGCGGATGCTCTATACTGATTGAGTCCCAACTTTTGTCCCAAATACTTTTAACAGGATTGTGTATAGTATGTTGCATGGAGATAAAATAACCAGATGCAATAACGGCTTGAGAACTATAGATTATACGAAGGCATCAGAAAAAGCAAAACAAACTATCTCAAAAATTTAGAAAATGAAAAGAGCAAAACAAGTATCTTACAGAGTTAATGGATTTTTAGGTGAAAATTAATCATTTTGGAGATGGAAATACTTTAATGCGCAACCATTGTTCTTTAAACTGTCTTTAAAGAAACTCTGGTTTAGTTCACAATTCTCGAGTTTCATTGTAGACTTGTTGTGTTAAACTTGACATGTATTCTTATAACTTTTGAGTTGATAGCTTATTTTTGTAAATGTTTAGCAATTAGGTTGCTAAAGATGTATACCTCTAGAACTAGTTAGGCCCTAGGGTATATTTTTAACGCCAATAGTGTTAAAGCTGATTTGACAAAGGCTAATGAGTGGAACACCACTTCCTTCATGGGTTAAGAGGTGTTAAACGCAAGCTTGTTATGGAGTAAAAAAAGGTAAAGTAGGTGAAGTGTGCCATGGAGCTAAAGGACATGAATATATACCCCATGGCCTTAGGGATTCCTTTAAACCTCTTGACTTACGCTTTTACTTGCAACCTTTAACTCAATAACTTTAGTTCATGATTCTTGAGCATTACCCTTGGTAAAACAAACATTGCAAACTCGCAAAGAGCAAAGCTGGTAATATTTCTCAAACAAAGCGATAAATTTCTAAATATCTTAAACCATTGAAAGCAGTGCCATGTTTATAGGAATTCTCTAAATTTGGAAGGTTTGCCAATTTTCGAAATTACAAATTGAAACTAGAGCCGTAAATAGACTCATAAGTTATGTTCACCAATGATTTAGCATTTTATTCTAAGAAAATGGAAAGCACTAAAGATTGGCAAAGTTGGGTTAAAATCTTAACTGACGAAATAGGGACTTGAATCAAAGAATTCGGGCATGACAGTTCGGCTAAACCTCTACTGCAAAAGTGAAAGCTTTGAGTGCCATTAATAACATTGCGAGTATGGTTATTATCGACCAATCAATCGTCTGAATTATTAAATCTTATTTGTCTAAAGACAAATTATAAGTATATTCGCATAGTTCTAGTTCGGATTTTCTGGCCAGCTTGAAAATAAAAAATTGGTGACTCAGTTCGAAACCTATATTCGAATTCGAATTGGTCAACCCGTTCGAATTTTGAGTTTCGTTGGAACAGTAAACACCACTATTTTGAACAATACATCAAAATACGTATAAAGGTTGGTGATTTTAGAAAGTGTCACATTCGAACAAATGCCGAGGCTTTTAACACACTTCACTTCTTAAAAGTTGCACATAAATCAAATTATAAAGATGCCAATTTGTAGTTGAGTCTTCTTCTTTTCGTTTCGTTAATTGTTAAATAAAGAATTGAAGTAGCTAGGATAGTTGAATGGTTGAGGATTTAAAACGGTTTTATGGAGAGCTTATCAACTTATTATGAAGCGCCTATGAAAAGGAATTTAAAAAAAAAATTAACTCCTTTAATGCTTATGGCAAAACCTCTAAAAGGCTAAAAGCAATAATCCTTTCCTGAATAAATAGTATTTTTTTTGCTAAAACACACAAGAAAAATAGTAACTTTTAGAAATATACGAGAAAATAGGAACTGTTACGTATATTGGTTGATATATTACATATGTGTACTTATGTAATGGAGTAAGAGACCAGTTTCCTCTACACCCCACCATCATCTGAAACACGAGAACTGTCTTTTCATATCATCAATATTACATATGTGTACTTATTTACATCGTTATTGTAAATCAGCATGTCATACCAACCAATATTGGTTGCTTCTCCCCTTAGGAAATCACAAACTTGTTTTTGGTTGTGCTGAGTGAAAAGTGCTTAGCATGTCACTCTCTAAGGATTACTTCAATTTAGAGCATGCTTAACTGTAAAGTTTTCTCTCATACATAATTGTTGTGCCAAAAAACACAATGATTTTTCCTCGTTTAAGAGTAGACAACTTGAGTGTGATGATTGGTGAAGTTTATTATACTATATGCCTATGGTACTTTTATAGGCATCGGGTCTTAAAGTCTTGGTGTAACCAATATTCCCGAAACCTGTTGTCAGTAATTTTCACCTTAGTTCTAGATTTCAAAGGTAGAAAACTAAATTTAGACTTACTAATATAATATCTAGCATAGTATACCAACCAATATTGTCTGTCTTACCCACAAAAAGCTCACAGATTTATTTTTGGTTAACCAAATGAAAATTTTCAGGGAGTGCATTTAACTTTGATATTCTCCTCTCATCTACAGTTATTTGTCCAATACCGATTGGTGATATTTGAGGCGGGTCATTCTTTATGGCTAAATAGCTGTATTGAGTATAAAATAATTATGGTGACAAAAAAAGTATTTGTGGCTCAATATCTCTCGTGTTTATAGAACAAAATGGAAACCGTATAGGATTTGCTTAAGGTATCACAACTAAGATCCATTAGGATATCGCGGAGTGAGGTTTTCACTATTTAATTTATTTAAAGAGTGGTGTCAAATGTCTTCAAATGGTCTTTTTAGTAATGTATATTAAATCCAAATATTTCTTGGTCTTGCTTGCTTTTGGGTCCTTGCAATGGTTGTAGTTCTGTCCCTAGATCAAACTGAGTCATGGAGGTGTTGTATTTGTAGCCACTCACAAGTTCGTGTTTAAATATTTTACTGCTTCGGTACTTAAAATTATCAATGCCATTACATCTCCTCAATATCTTAAAGACAGCTTTTTTTCCCTTGTTCATCACGAAATTAGTAACAAAAAGGTAATATGGGTAAAATATTATATTAAAAAGGGAAAGACTTATCTATATGGCCTCAATCCGAAAGATTTGGTCTTGGATATTATTTGTGAAAAGTGATCAAGAGATTGGAAGCATTTAGATTTGCTAGTGCCTTATACTGTATCATCTTTAGATTTTTTTTTCCTTTAATTAGGTTCTCATTTGTTTGAGTGGAAAGTCGATCTTTTTACTATTTGTGTTTTCATAATTACTTTTTCTGTTGGAACATATGCTAAAATTACATATAATATGTTCTAGATGTGGTAATGTTCTTCTCTCTGAAATCTGATTTCTAATTTCCTGCCACGGGTTCTAGACCATATGTAAAAGTAAAAGATTCATATTTCATAAGCATATTAAAAGAGACCAGGTCATGATACTATACTTCCTTGTAAGTTCCTTTTTAAACAATTGGGAATCAGAATAAATCACACATGAAACATAATATGCTTAGACCAAGTGTTATGGATCATTCTCCACATTTTTCAACATTCGTCACGTATGCGGCATTTTCGTGTCAGCTCAGCTTTTCCTCCATCATTCAACCTCACCACTCAACCCCAGTCATTCTTCACCATTCCATTTTATTGAATACCAAAATAAATAAAAAGAAAAGAAACAAAACAAAAACATTAATTGGAGGATAGGTCACCCACCCTTCAAGTGACCCACATGAGCGTGGTCATGTTAGTCCCGTCACACATGAAGGAGATGGGGGTGGCGCGGTGTTTAAATGACACCCTGCTTCAAGGACCATCATGTTCTTTTATGAGTGGCATTTGATCCGAGGGATACTTTCTTGATTAGGGGTGCATTCAAGAGTTGGCAAAGTTTTACCTGAACCACTTTGATAGGAAAACATGAACCGCTTTGATAGGAAAACATGACAGAAAATGCTCAAACTAAAAAAACGCATAAGTGGGGCTACAAGTGAAATTATGAAGCTTGTTACATTGCCGGTCGGCTGAAGGTCTTGACGACCCAAAGCACGTGGCAAACACCTCTAGCAATATGTCTAAGTTGTCAGATCCAAATTCTACCATTCTGGACTCTAGTTTCACCAATATAGATTTTCAATTATCATAATCCTTATTAGCATAAGTTACGTCATTATTATTAGTCTTAATTTTGTAATATTCGTACGTTTCCTTATTTAGTATCACACGTTTCTCACTTATTAGCATAAGTTACGTCATTATTATTAGTCTTAATTTCGGTATATAAGAGTTGATTTGTGAAGTTGAAGATTTTGCAAACCTGTCAAATTTTGAAAGACAAATGTATTTTGAGTGTTGCAAATTTTAAAAAGTTGTCCATACATCCTTAGCTAATTCCCTCTAGTAATAGTGGTTTTTGATAACCTTCAAGCATGGTAAGTGGTGAACAACTGATTCCATTCTAGCACAGGGCTGAGGTTTGAATCTTGTTTTCACTAGTGTCTCATTTTAATATCTTGAAGGCCACATGTCCAAACACAAACTAAAATTTATCTCATCTCGCTGGTTAGTAGAGTATTGAGAGGTATAGTGTGTTTTCATCTCATGGTATCTTTGGACCTCAAGAAAATAAGCTCTTTAGGACTTAAGAAAATCTTTGACCTAAAAGCATCTTGGGGTCACCGGACCAGATTTCATATAGTTATTCATTGTGAGACCATATAGGATCCAAACACAACTTGTTAGGGCATATAGCGGTGGAAGAAAGAAAGAATCTAACTGTAGTATTCCATCTCACACTACAACCAACTTTATTCTCCGAACAAAATTGGCCATATCTACACACTAAGAACGTCCCTGATAGGGGATACATGAGCTCGTGTGTGAGCTTTTGTGGAAGTCCGCTACGGATGTATCACGTATGCATTGGGGTGGCTCGTTGATGGGGCATCCATGGTAAATACATGACTACTAAAATTTAATGAGGAAAACCTGATAAATACGCTTTGAACCTCGACACTAGTATGAACATTTGTTATATCTCAAACTTTCAAATCTATGTCCGTAGTAAGTGTGGATATTTCTATTATAGAGATCAAATCGAAACATTTTAAGCAACTATCAACAATTTGAATAAACCACCTGGAAAAATTAACAAAGTTCTTGATCTCCCTTGTAACGAAAATTATCATACCAATGTTAAATTGCATGTTCGATCAATTAATCCGTCATGGCAAAAATGCATATCTATTCGATCTATCGTCTATACAAAAAGATGAAGGGAGAGAAGACAATAAAAACACTGTAACCACTTCATATAAGACCAGTTGTTACATTTAGAACCTAAGCACAGTTACTAAACTGACTATATTTTAACCACTATATATATGAACTTCATGCAGTCATCACAAATACTAGATAACAAAACTACATTAGTTAAGTCCTATATCTCTTTCTAGGAAAGAACTGATTTACGGACCAAATCTAGCTTCCAACCACCACAGAACAGCATGTGGCCTTGCAACTTGCACTAGACTCTTTCAGTGCCACCAGATGAACAATAGGATGTTGAGGAACGTACTGATAGTGGCAAGATTGGTCCAACATGGTTGAAGAAGACCGTCCTTTCTGGCCTATCGATCGCTCATTCTCCGTGCTTGAAGCTTCTTTACCAACCTTAACAAGAGGTATCTTTGATGCCATTTCTAGTGCAACAAGTTAAGAAGATTAAAACTAGAAGTAAATATGTTGTTGGTTGTTGGTGTGTATAAAAGTTTTGAGAAGATGAAACTTTATATGAGGGAAAAGGGTTAGAACCGTAAATTCAGCAACTTTTCGCACCAGTAAATGAAACACCTTTTCAAGTGGTGATGATTCCTTTAAGATAAGTCGGTAGAATGAATATGGAGTTGAAATGAGATCAAAAGAATACACATCTATCCGGATAACAGAGTTATCTTAGTGTGTTCAACTTATTAATTAATAATACCTCATCAAAATGTGACCACATGAAATGGTGTGGTACTAGGATATTCATGGTCTGAAACTGTCATGGTTAACCATCGTATTGTGGAAGGTTAAAAAATATCAGTTTGTTGTATGAGCATCATTAAAGAGAATTTGAATTTTGCTTTCATTCGATACTAAGAAATATGTTCGATCTCTTACTTTCACGCAACACTAGCAAAGGAACACAATTATTATTATACTAAAGGGTGCGGATGTCATTTTGTTTCTCAATTTACAGCGCCACATCATACCACATTTCACTCTCTTTCATAATACCATGGAAATGATCACCAATTCACCAGTTCTCTCCATTTTCAAATAAAATAATAATATATAATTAAAATTTTGACATATTACCAACTAATTAACTAAATATATTGATTTATAACTAGTAAATAATTCTCCCTTCGTCCCTCTACAAGTGTCATAGTTTGAAAAACATAAAGTTTAAGAAAGTTTGAATGATTGTACTTTTTGATTAACAAATGATTATAGTGCCCTTAATATATATAAAAAGACAAAATTTAAGAAACTTTGAATGATTGATTTGTGTAAGGGTAAACTTGAAAATTAGTTAATAAATTTTGAAAATAGACATTTTTAATGGGACAAACTAAAAAGGAAATGTTAACATTTTCAAAGGGACGGAGAGAGTATTTATATTCTATAGCTAAAAGGGTTTAAGCCCATTTGTGTCTAAAAGGTTCAAGCCAATTTATCTAAGGTTGATTTTTTGTTATGAACGACTTTTCTTCAAAATTGAATTACCCAATTCCTCTTATTACTTCTGCAAAAAGTTTTAAAAAAACACAAATTGTTTTTGGCAGTGGTTACCTCTCCAAACAAAGAGCAGAGCGGCATTATCATCATGGAAATTCCCACGATATCTTCACCGCTAGCAGCGCCAACTATGGACGGGGTAGTGTTTGCCGTCGGCGCCGCTTGCCATGTCACCTGTTTGGCTGCAAATCGATGCCCACATTTGATAGCTAGTCTTAGTGACTGAAAAACATCTACAAAAATCATGACGGATTTGTAACAACAGGAATTAGTTGCAAATCAAAAGATAATCTAGCGACCACATTTTTGTCGCATAGCTATCTCTAAAATTAAAATAACATATATAGTATTCTTGAAACGATCAAAAAAATGAAAATTGTCATAGCTTTATACTAAAAGACCAAAATTAAATCAAATTTAAAAAAATGTACTTATGGTCATAAAACGATTGTGAAGGTTAGAAAAAATGTGACTAAACATTAAGTTCTAGTGAAAAAAACAGTCATGAAATACCTTTTAAAGAAAAAAATTAAGAAAAATGAAATTAGATTAGGACTCCAGCTGCAAAACTTTCAAAAAGAAAAAAGATTATAAGAAATCAAATCAAATTCCGACGCTAAAAAGCGAAAACAAAATTAAAACTCTTGTTGCAAAGCGTTCGTCGCAACTCAGTAGCAGAAGGTTTTCGGCGCAACGTATAATAGCCATACCGGACATATGGTAGAGAAGTATTATGTTAATAGATAAAGCATCAGAACAAATCAAGACGCCAGAAAATGTGGCATGCAGAAGCAAGCAAGACAATATATGACAAAACGATGCTAGCCTTTAAGTCTTTAACCTTAATCTATCATTTATCTGAAGACCTATCCTTGAACATGTCCTCTACCCCTCCACCTTCCACAAATGGAGTTTCAACGACTCTTAACAAATGTTGTGTCATTTATTTCAAACGTCTTCTTCACATATCCAAACCATCTTAATCTTCCCTCTCATATCTTATATGCTATGTAGTCATCCTTAACCAGGCCCGGCTCCGAGAAAGCGAAAAAATTTTGGGCTAAAGGCGAAATCTTTTTTGGGCCTTTAGCAAAAGGAACATTTTTTTTTGGTTTAAACAATTTAATTCCAAATAGGCTTACTTTATTATGATTTAAGTTGTGTAAAAAAGTTTTGTATAAAAATAAACTTAAAAATGTCTCAAATAAGATTAGAACCCACAACCTTTTATGTAGATGTCATACTCATTACCACTAGACCAAGCTAGTGGTCATGTAATTGTGTTGAAACATTGAATACACATATTTTTTCATAAAAGAAAATATAATTTTAAAAAAAAAAATCGGGCCTAGCGGGGTGTCGGGTCTGTGGCCGTCGACTACCCCGCCTTACCCTATAGCCGGCTCTGTCCTTAACTATTCCTGAAAAAAATTTGTACTTTATTCAGCCCACACATCCACCTCATCATTATCATCTCTACTACCTCCGGCTTATGTGCATGGGTCTTATTGATGGATGGACAATCTGATCCATAAAACACAGTTAGTTGGACTGCAATATCCTACAAAATCTTTTCTTTAATTTAGTTGGAACCTCTTATCACATAATGCCCGTTTGGCTACTCTCCACCTACATAGCTACACCAGCCTACATGGACGTGATGGCTTACATCACTATTTCTATCCTTGTTGCTCTGTATAAACATCCTAGTACTTGAACTTCGTTGACTATGGATCACATAGCATTCGATGGTGATATGGTCGTCTTAGAGCCACTAATCCTTAAACTGTTGCTCTTTAATGATGTATGTCACTCGTCTAGCCTCACATTCAAGCTCTGTTTACTTTGTGTGACTAACACCATGTTGTCAGCGAAAAGCATGCACTACAAAATCTCTGATTTGATTAACCATCACCTCTCTGAGGATATGGTTGATGACAGGACTTCTTAGCGGGTGAATCAAGAACACGAACACGAGATTTGATCAACACACGACCGACTCTTTTATTAAGAAAACGACAAACGAGAAAAACTTAATAATTAACTAACACATTGAACCTAGGGTATATATAAGCCCACGGTTCCAATCATATACTAACTCAAATACACAATTTGAATTCAAAACAAATAGGATTAAATAAGACTAACTTATCTTATAATAATAAACTAATTATTATATTAAATATTTTCCCAGATTTTAGAAGCCTCCAATCTGATTTGGTGTTGAACACGTTTAACATTTATATCATTAATTCGTAATATTTCAAAACCTTATAAAAATGTGACTTGCATAATAACTTTCATGATTATACATATCTTGAAGACATTTATTAAATATCGTTCATAAATGAAATATCATATTCGTGTTCACACCCAGAATCCTTACTATAATTGTGCAGTTTAAAGTATGTACTCTAACGTTGTAGCTCGAGCAACTCATCAAGCGACTTGCTGTCCTTCATCTTTGGAGATTCGAAAATATTATTTGAGTATTTGTAGCCGTGCCTACTAAACCTTGTAACGCCTCCAAAACAGGTGTTCAAAGCCTCCCAAATTTGCTTAGCTTTTGGAAACTGAGAAACGTGTAACACGACCCTGTCACACTCTTCTTTGATCATAATTTCACCACCTTATCACACTCTTTTTTGAAATGCACCCCTTGCTACCAACCGCGAACAAAAACAACAATTCCCTATTTATTCGTCTTAAGGTTGCAAAACCAAACTCCTTGACCCCTAGTACTTCCGTTTCTTCTACCCGAAACATTCTGGTTTTTCTACCAAAAAACCCCTTCACCGTGGATCTCCTCCTTGGCGAAAAAGAGTCTACATTCAAAAGAAAAACAGCAATGAAAAAATGGGTTCTACATCACGAAAAACCTTGTTGTTGCTCGGTTTCTACCTGCTCATCTGCTGCTTGATAACCCGTAACTTGACTTCTCAAATAACATGACCCAGGACTCTTTATATACTAGCTAGAACTAGTCATAAACCAACCATGACCGATATTCGTAACTAATATGAATTATTCAAATACTATTTATAAATCTAACTAACCTATGTTTAACATTGACATATATATAGTAGATAAACTAACAATTTACAATACAAACCCAATTAATTTAATACTTAACTAATTGTAACTAAACAAAAGACGTGCCATTGATTTATTGGGCTGACATAAGACCACATTAACTCGACTTTATATTTCCCAGAAAGCTTTCACGCCAAAACCCATTAAACCTGTTTCATAACTCTTTCACGTTTACAACATCTACATATGTTACGAACCGTGTTCGTTAATCAAATGGTCCAAAGAAAATAGACGGAAACCAGAATAGAATTCATAGATTTTTGGAAGAGACTTTGATTTATCAAATCATAACTATTTCATTCATACTTTCGTTCCTAATCGTACATGCCTTTTATAGGCTTCAAATTGAAAACTAAATAGACCCACTAAGAAAGTAACTACCTATCCACTACTTGCAAACTAACAAAACATTAACTACAAATACTCAAGTTAAAAGAACTAGGATTGCATGTTATTTTTCATGATCTTCACTATGCCCACGTTATGCATGTTTGGTGGCACATAACAACATACATCAACTAATTAAACCAAAGTGGTAAGTACTACCGACACTAAATTAGGTATGTATTATATATAGCTCGGAGCTTATGTCCATTTCCATTTTAAATTATTTATTAAGGAATAATAATATAAAGTATAAACTTGTAACCAACAATTAGGCACAAAATACAATTTAATCTTTAGCTATTACATTTGCACTATAACCTAAGGATATAAAAACTGGTACAAAGCGACAGGTTGAATCGTTGTACTGGATTTCATATAGGAAGCTGGTAATCTAAGCACGGTAATTTGGGTGGTTTGATTGGGTGGTTGATTTGAACATCGAACCACTAGTTTTTGTTTAAATAGAGGCCCGTATTTTATAAAAGTAACCTTCGCAGTTGTGATTAGAAGCAAAACATCTATCCAAATGATTGAAAGTTGAAACAACCATTCAAGTTAACCTTTAGTTGATTACTGTCATCCAAGCTTCAATCTAAATTCATGCAAATCCACAGTTGGTTTCTTTATATCTTGTGTAATTGACTAATACTTTCGAACACAAATCTCATATTTGACTCGATCATTGTTCATGTATTATGTTTGTATCATATGCAAGTATTCCAATGAAGAAGAGAATGACCAGGCGGTTGCTTGTATTGTACGTATGTGTACTAATATTTTCGTACACAAACCACAGTTGGTTTCATTACATCTTGTGGAACGTGCCATGGAAGCTTCAACAAGCGATGGCTTGTATTGTACATATATTTAAAATTTAGCATTTTAAGGTTATGGATTTGATTATATAAAAATGAATAAAGAAATAAAAACAATTTGGACATGAAATATAAAAACGATTTCAATTGAGTTGTACTTCTATGAAATTATAAGGTAAACTAGTTAACTCGGTTAAACTACCCAATTGTACCATTTTTGAACCTAAAATAGCACAAATCTGGTTTTTTAAAATGAGGGTGATTATGAGGTTAAGAGTTACTTAAACTTTTGCTATAAGAAAAGGCTTGATTTCAAAGTTTTCTTTATAATTTCAAATCAACTTTGTTATACCTAATCCAATGTTAGTATGGCCGGAATTGGTGGTTTCTCGTGAGTTACCTTTAACAAATTCTCATAGTTACCATGTAAGGTCAATTTTAGTGACTTGCGATATCAAATGACAAAACCCGTTATATATTTTGGTCAAGATAATTATTAATGTCGGCGAGCAAAACCAAACACGAAACGAGAGCTTCGGGAACACGCGTTTAGCTTCAACGGGATAAGGCTTTTAGAATATGTTATGTTTTACTATATATAGAGGCTTTATGTGTCATTTGTGTGTGTGTTGTATGTTGTAAATCACCACCCAAGGGGAGCTCACCTTGGGTGGGTCGGTTCTTGTTTTAATCTATCAATCTTCTAATCGACAAAGAGATCGTTCATTATATTCTATCTTTATATTATCTTTTGTCCGGTCGTTTGATTTACCGCACCTTTCTCGAAAACCATGTCAAGAGCAAATCGTTATGTGGTCATTTTGGGACCTACATACCAAAATCCATTCTAAAACCAAAACTATGAATTCAAAGAGATGAAAACCAGCCCATGATATGTTCTTGGTTTTCTAGAGCATGACGTTTGAGACTAATGCGTCAGGAGAGGCCACATCACCTATTTGTAAATGATTGAAGGGAATCTTCATCTTTGAATGGGGCAGGAATCATGATTAAAGTACAAGATTGAAAAGAATAAAAATCTTTTCAAAATTCTATATTGATCAAACACGCAATTAAGAGAATAATAGACCTTTACCAGTATTATTGGTTTCAAGTGTAGGTTAAACCAAAAAGAATAGTGAACACATAAATAAGAGTATTAGTTGCATTTAAACCAAAAAGAATTAGAATATTAAAAAAAAAAGTACCATTACCATTGAGCAGTTGCTTTTAGATTGCTATATATGAAGGCATACAATCTCTGATATGCACACCACAACAAAACACAACATAAAATACAACTACTTCCATCCTTTCTTGTAATTAAATCAGCTCATCATAAAATGTCATTTTATCAAAAACCAAAAACAGATGTTGCTGTGATTGGAGCTGAAGCGTTTGCCTTTCTCGACAATAATTTCTCAGGCGGGCAGCGCCACTTGAACCCTCCCACACCAGTGCCTACTGCTCCACCAAGCCGAACGGAACCACATATATATCCCTATCATTACAAACCCCAACAGGCTTATTTTGTGCAACAAGTACCAGCCAAAAGGACAGACATGGTGATAGATTCCTACCAGGCTGCCAACATGTATGGTGGGACTCTGCTTGTCGATCATCCTAATAAACAGAAGCCCGCCCGTAAGGGTTTCTTTTTTTAACAACTCAAACTATCCGTAACTATGCGCTTCTCTTGTTTATGTCAATGCTTGGTGTGTACCTTGGAGTCATCCCTTGCCGATAATTAATCGGTTTTAGGTGGATGTGCCAAGATTGTTGAAAACATTTACACTATGGTAATGTATATACTAGTTGATGGTTGTATTTACAAAACTGTCTTTGTTGTAATATATAATTTACCTCTGCTAGCAATATCAATCATGATGATAAATAAAAACCAAGAGAGTGCTATAAAACCGTAAGGACATCAACATATAATTCTAACCGATGCGTGTAGTAAAAACTACAAAGAGAGTTCCAGGTAGAAAGATACTCCTAAGAGCATCAACCACCATTAAATATAAAACTGAAATCAGATAGATGATTTTTTTTTTTTTGTTTTTAATCTATATTAAGATGATTAGATATAGTGACAATGTTTTGCAACAGAATCAAGTCGATTTTAGATAACTAAAGTTTCAAATATAATAAGAATAAATATTGAATATCTTGAAAGGGTATTGTTAGTGGTAACATTTAAAGTTCAAGCTTGGAGATCATGGAATCTGGGAATTTGGGATAAAGACTATGTGCATAGGGACTTTGATTCAAGATAAAGTTCAACGATATAGATGGAGATAATATCAAAAATCATGAGGTTACTAAAGTCACAATTCTTGTTGATCTAAACGACTTTAATCCTTATAAATCCTCATATAAAGAGAAATCAGCAAACCAGCTAAGTCATTTTGAGGTGTGACATGTCATAAAACAATTATTGTTATAATCAAGTGTTACGCAACACATATGCCAAGAATCACCAGTTATTCGTTTATTGCATAAAAATCGGCTAATCCTCCCAATGCATGCAAATCCACTCTTGTGTATCACCTTTAAAAGTGGTTTTCTTGTAACCTTTTGGTTTCCTCATAATCCTTCTCTCTCTTTATATATAATGTTCTTAAAACAGATGACCTCTGTAGTTTAGTAGTAAAACTCATTATCTCCTTTGAGCCCCACGAGTTAACTGTTTGTGCATATTTTGGCACAAAATAATGAGGGGATCAGGGAAACATGCCAAAAAAATTAGTCTAACTTTGTGTGTGAAAAAGAATTAGTGAACATAGAAAGTCTAGATTTCTTTTTAAAGTCAAAATTAAGTACAAACTGAAAGTTTTAGAAGGCCCTATATATTTTTTATCACTTTGTGCCATCAAAATCGTTGAGCCGCCTTTGCCAACAGCAGCAAATGTTTGAGAGTGTGTGGGTTAACCGTACTATGAAAACAAAAATAATGTTCAAGACCGAGATCGTTCAAAGCATTTCGGTCCATCTAAAACAGAAAAGGATTGAAAAGGATCACAAGTGGTTCACGGCTTCAGAGTTCAGTCTATCCAGACCCCTGGCCTGGGCTCTTTCAACTGTTGGGCTAGCCTAGTTAATGAATAGAGAACTAATGGTATATTTGTTAGATAAGCTTAAAATTTGTTGTCCTAAAAATGAAGGCCTCATGATCAGTTTTCACAAGCTCTAGTTACTAGTTTGGCCCTGTTTGATTATAAACTAACGGTTAAAATAAATAAATAAGCAAATTAAAAAAAAATCTTTATGTTATTGCAATGGTAGCAAATTGTAACATTCCCAAAACTTCCATGTTAATTTTTACCAACTTTAAAAATTAAGGGATTATTTTATAATTTTCCAAACTAAAATTTCAATTTCAGATTTCAGATGTGACGGATCGTTTAATAAATTATTAGACGGTCTGTATCAAACGAAACCTGGCCTTTGTGACGGGGAGTCTCATGCGCCTACAATTTTGTGACGTGTGTATGAGACGGATTGTCTCATTTTGTGACGGTCCGTCTCACCGCCCAGTTCAACAAGAGCTGTTAAAACACGACCCTAACGTGTCATTCCTCAATTGTTGACTCATCTAAGCGAGTTGGCCTATCAATATACATGCTTGAACATCATTTCATGCACCAACACTTCCCTAATCATATCACACTCCAAAGTTAAGTTTAAGAAAGTTAAAGTACATGTTCTTGGTCTTCTTGACGGTGTTCAGGTAAAAGAAGGTGATTTCGATCTAGCAAAACCATGACCAAGTGTTTCCAGTAGTGCTAGGGACCATAATAAATCAGTCATAGGTTTGGTTATGGCTTGGAAGTAAGGTATAGTAACCCTTTCATTCATTTAAGTTTGTTTATTATATTTAAGTGAGTATCCAAGCATTTATCTATCGAACTTTAGTCAAAATGATTTACATGAGTCATATAAGTGTTTTCATATATGCATAAAGTCGAAAATATGTCAAAAATATACCTGCTTGGACACTTAAACGGATGTCGAAAAGATGTCAAAATCATTTTTAGTCTTAAGGGGCCAAATAGTAGGATTAGACGGACCATCTAATCATTATACGGCTCGTCTCATCCCAACTTTGATACCGGCCAAAGGTTCGAACTTTTGATGGCCTATCACACTTATACAAACCGTTTGAACCAATACACCAAACCAGTTTTTATAAATGAGGTTTGAAACGATAAAACAAAGCCAGCGTGGTCTGTAGTTGGATAAATGGATACGGTCCGGGTATTTATTTAAACCTATTTTTTACAGGTTAAAACATCAAACAATCAGCGAAGGTTTCAAACGGATCACCACACAGACAATCAAAGGTGAATACATTAAATCTTTACAAATGGTCAAACATATTTTACTCTTTAAGATGAACGGGTTACTTGTCTTAAAAAGGCAGTCAAACTTTTACATGAGATTACATGATCTCTAAAAAAATGTTATAATACAAGATAGAAAATAAAAGCAACTCAGACATATTACATATGTGTCTAGATCCAAACAAAACTGACCCAGCAAGTATGCTAATGTTAGTCATAACGAGTTCTCCAACGGGCTACGTTGGAGAACCCTTAGATTGTATGTGTGTGGAAGTGGTACAAATCCTGGGATGGACAGATATTTCTGTTGAGATGTACTGATACGATTCCACCTTATCAGCAGGTCAACCCATCTAGGTCTAAAACGTCTCGGGTCAGTTACCTTACCTTGACCCAGTCAATCAGGAGCAAAGGTTTAGGGCTGAATTAGTGCGGGGTTGACTGTTGATCATTGACTGTCAAAGGCTAAATGTTAGAAGGCATAAATTACCTAAATTATGTTTTAAGTATTCCATCTCTGTTTTAGTTTGCTATGTCTAGTTTATTTTGATTATCAAGTTCATCTTGTAATTGGAGACTTACCATCTCGAATTGGTTAAATCGGAGACTAGCCCCTCTCGAATCGGGCCAACTATCTTCTTATTTCAATAGAATAAATATTTTTGTTTTGGGGTTCTATCATTTGATTCCATTGCCGGGAAGTTTACAAAAATGGTTCAGACCCGGAACAACTCAACAGACAGCGGCACTGGTCAGGGTGATCCGATCGCCACCGCTATGGTTGCAAGGCTCGAGTCGCTATACTCTGACATGGCAGCCCTTAAACAGTGGTCTCAGCCGCGTGAAAAATCCAGCCATGGCAAAAACCAATTCGAAGAAGGAGACGGTTCCTGGCGATCGCAAAAGCAATTCTAACCTTACCATAAGATTGATTTTCCGACGTTCAGTGGAGGTGACCCAAGAGGACGGGTATTAAAGGCAGAGAAGTACTTCCGTTTTTACAACACCATGGAGGAAGAGAAAGTTGATGTAGCAGCAATGCATTTAGACGGGGATGATTTGGATCTATACTCCTGGTTAACAGCCGAGCAGGAGTTAATATACTAGGAGGAATTGGTGAAAGCACTGCAAAAATATTTTGGACCGCCAGAATTTCAAAACCCCGATGAGTACCTTTGTGGTATCAAGCAGACAGGTTCCGTCCAAGAGTATCGACAAGAGTTTACACGACGATCAGCCCGGGTCTCAAACTGGCCCAACCATTGTTTACTTGGGGTTTTTCTTAATGGCCTAAAGGAAGAGTTGAAAGCTGATGTTAGGATCCATAAACCAAGGACCGTTTACAAAGCGATGAGTTTAGCCTTGGAATATGAATCCAAGATAGAACACACCCGAACCAGCAAAGGGTCTGAAGTTACGCCCACTTCCACGATTAACTCTTCAGCCACTAATCAGCAGAAGACGCTTCCTCGTGTCTCTGAAACCAAGAAACAAGCACGTTATGACAAGGGGGAATACTACAGATGTGGTGATAAGTATAGTCCCGGTCACCGATGAAAGATGGGCACCTTCAAACTGCTTGAAATGGCTGATGATGTAGATGTTCAGAACAGGGACAGAAGGGCAGTCATCGATACTTCTACCGATGACTTGGCTGAGATTAGCCTTCATACACCTTTTGGCCAGTTACCTATATAGACTCTGAAACTTCATGGTATTTTGGGTACAACTAAAAGTTCTAATTTTTGTTGATAGTTTTTCAACACATAATTTTATTTCGTATAAGTTGGTTCACGAGCAGAAACTCATTACCCAGTTTGTTACTCCTTTCGGTGTACAAATTGGGAACGGTGACATAATAAGATGCAATCAAGTTTGCAAGGATGTACCGCTGCAATTCCCTGGTCTTCAATAACTCAAGAATTTACCCGTTTGCATTAGGAGGGGCTGACGTAGTACTCGGCATTAAATGGTTGGCCACACTAAACACAGTTCAAGCCAACTGGAACGAGATGTCGCTATTCACCATCAAAGGTCAAGACTACAAGTTGCATGGATTGCCTCCCAATCTTCAAAGGTCTGCCACTTTCCACCATCTCACACTCAAACTGATTTGGAAACACTCCTAGAAGCTGCCAAGACATATTCCATTTTTACGACTTGAAGACAAGTCGTTTCTCCGGGCCATAAGTATTGATACGACTCCACCTTATCAGCGGGACAACAGCTCAACATGAGCAGTGAGTGCGAGTACTCGGACGATGAACGGGAGGAATCCGACACCGACGCAAACCCTCGCCATAGGGCGAAAGGGAAGCGTAAGGAAACGGACTTCCAACCGAGAAGGAATTTCGAAGAAACCTTCAAACCAAGGAACGCGGTGGGAAACCCACGTGACTTCTCCAAAACCTTTAGACCAACTGCTGCAAATGCGGATCCAGTTGGTCTTTGCGCAGACGTCCCTCTAAGGTGAGTCTTGCGAGTTCAACTGCGCAGACGTCCCTCTTCGAGGTGAGTCTTGCGGGTCCAACTGCGTAGACGTCCCTGTTTAAGGTGAGTCTTGCGGGTCCAACCGCGCAGACGTCCCTGTTCAAGGTGAGTCTTGCGGGTCCAACTGGGCTCTGCTGGGACCTACCTCTTCAAGTCCCCCCAGTCCAATGTTCTTCTCATGAATTGTTAATAAGTGAGGTGAACTTTTGGACTTAAGCAAGGGGTTTTGAAAAGGGTTTAGTTTTAAGGTTTTCCATGGGGATTCTTCCCGCGGAAGTCCTAATGTCACGTGCAGAAATTCCCGACTTTTCTGCTTGATCTTTGGGTATGATGCGGGTAGGTCTGTAACCTCCTCGCAAGTCAGGAGCGTTGTGTTCCACTTGTGTAGATTCTCCATGAGGTTTTGGTAGTTTTAAACATAGTGATCAATTATGTTAAACAACCAATTCCATCTTGGAGCTTCAAACAATCTAGTTCTCAACGTTCCCGCTATGCGGGGATGTTATTTCCGTTTCCGCAAGCATGGTCCAGAAGATCCTTCTTGGTTTCAATTTTCCCTGCGGAGTGCTAAGTATGTGAAGGGTTTTGCCTTGACACTGTACCCGCACTCGTCTTATAGTTACTTTACTTCCAAGGTATTCCTGGCGTCAATTCCCAGCAGGTGCTAAGTATGTGAAGGGTTTTGCCTTGACACTGTACCCGCACCCGTCTTATAGTTACTTAGTTGCCGAGGTATTCTTGGCTTCAATTCCCTGCAGGTGCTAAGTATGTGAAGGGTTTTGCCTTGACACTGTACCCGCACCTGTCTTATAGTTACTTGGTTGCCAAGGTAAGGGGGTAAAGTCCCGCTTACTTTTGAATCTTTTTGAATCTTTTTGAAATTCGAAGAGTTGGTGAAAGGATAAGAACAGTCCAACTGTTGAAGGGACGTCAGCGTGGTCTGACGGTTTCTTCTGACAGTTTCAGGACGTGCATGAAGTTATGGCGACGTGACAGTATATGGTCATTCCAGACGCTTTTTCAGGCGCGTGGGCGTGAGTTTTCGGGCGCGTGGCCGCGAAGTTTACGGCGTGCGTCCTGTCGATAGTTGTTGCCAGCTTGCATATTCCACGTGTCATAGTTTCATTGCACCTGCGCTTTTCCGTCTCTCCCGCATTAAATTCATCGCATTCATTGCGATGAGTATATAAAGGGAGGATAGGATGCATCTCAACTCACAGTTTCACTTCTTCTTCTAAGCGATTTCCGGCGAATACTCTAACTTTTGTCGAGCATTCTCCTGAAATCGTTCTTTTTTCCATCTTCCAAAACATGTCTTCCATTCGTGATCCTGAGGCTATTGCTGAGGAGTCCGAAGTGTACATCGAGAACCCGATGTCTGACAAGGACGATAAGAGTACTGCTGGGGAGTGCCAGTGTGCTCTTTCCGTCGACGTTTATCAGTACATCGTCAGGAAGTTCATGCTCGAGCCCTTCGAGCCTGAGTTTCCTGAGCCTCACCAGATGGTGTACGATGCCCCCAAGGGCAAGATAGGGGTGTATGCTGCCTTCTTCATCTATGGGAATCTCAGGTTCCCATTGACGAAGTTTGTGTACCGTGTTTTGGAGAGACACGGTGTACACCTAACGGAGGTGCACCCGATGGCGATCGCAAAGGTTCGCCATTTTGAATGGGTGTGCCATATTCTGGGCGTTGAGCCCCGCGTCGACCGCCTGATGACCTTCTACTCTTGGAGGTGCATCCAGGGCTGGTATACCTTGGTCAATCGGATCAAGGGTTTGAAGATCTGCGCTACCGAGCGCAGTCTTCGTTCTTGGAAGCGGGAGTTTTCTATGTCTCCGCTGGCGTCGTCCCCATTGCGATGACGTTCAAGAATGGGAGGGCGCTCCCTAGCCTTCACGCCTCCAATTACCAAGAGGCGGAATGGTTCGCCAAAATCTCCCAGATCCAGACTCCGATTTACCGCTTTGCGGAGTCTGGGATGGTGATGCTTGGGATGAGCCGGGTATGGAAGGATGCTGGGGCAGAGGCGCCACAGATTCCCATCGTCCTCGAATACGGTTTGAACTCTATCCCTTACGGTATGCTCCATATCTTTTTGCTGATTTAGGGTTTTTCTTCTAACTGCTTTTCTGTTTATTTTCAGAGGGGAACAATTTGCAGTCGCTTCTGCAACCGCGTGAGAGCGGTGGTCCCGCTCGGCTGGGTACTCGTGCTCTCGACGAGAACGAGTTGCCCATCTTGGAGCAAACGGCGGATCGGTTTGTGGAGGTCTACCCGCCGGGCCACGAGATTCTGAGCGCCAGGCGGCCAGGTAAGGGACTCTTTAACCCTCGCTCTCTCAATGCTCAAACCTCTGCTGGAATTCCTCTAATTTTGTCATCTTCTGATGAGGAATCCACAGATGGTCCTTTCTTCGTGAGGAAGAAGAAAGCTGCCGGCGTGAAGGGCAAGGCGAAGGTTGCCTCCACTGTCGATCAGGGGAACCGGTCTAAGTCGGAGACCGAAAGTGAGGAGGCGGCGGGGAACCCTGGTGGTGGTGAGACAACTGTCTCGGAGGTTGAGACAGCTGTCACCTTCGATCCGCCCAGTACGACGACGGTGACCGGCATGAAGAGGCCGGCTCCATCGGGTTCGTCCCCGCCTGTCAGAACCTTCAAGCTCAAGAAAAATCGTAAGTGTAAATTAATCTTACTCGCAATTCTTTCCGCCTTTGTTTTTAATATCTTGTCTTCATGCAGGTGTGGATGCTACCGCATTCCAGAGTGGAGCGGAAAGGAGCGTCTCTCGACCCATGACGGTAGGTTTGGTCAACCTACCCGAGGCGATGACCCAGGCGCCGCGCCTATTTCTTGTGTTGGTTCAGTTGCTCACCCAGTTGAGGCAACTGTTCCAATTGTGACGTCATCTCCGCCGGCTGTCAGTGCCATCTTCACTGCATCCTTCACTGAGCCGGCGGTGATTTTTTCTGCGGGCTCCTCCGCAGCGGCGGCCACGGTTGTGAGTTCACCTCCGATGGTCTCTACCGCGACGGCTTCAACCGTACCTCCGGCACCGGTGACTACCTCGTCTCTGGCCGGTTCAGCAGGTATGTTTGGGGCTTCTAGCCAATCTCTGCTTCCTTCCCATCTGCCTGACCTCTTGGATGGATATCCCTTAGGTTCGGGTGATGGGTTCGGCGGCTACCGGCCTGTTGTCGACCCTACAGGTGCGTAGGGTTATTTTGGCCTCTATTTTTATCATCTTTTCCTAACTGTTTTTTGTTTTTACAGTGTCGGATTCCAATGAGGTGTATGTTCCACGGTGGAACATCCGGGGAACAACTTTTCGGACGGCTGTGGACTGCGTCGAGTGGGCGCGTCACGCGGCCCCGAGTGGCGCGTTGGGGGAAGCCATGTCTAGCTACCAGGAGGGTAGGCTGACAAATGAGCTTCGGATTCTCCTTGCCCGGATGCAGCCGCGCGTCGAGTTGCTTTGTCGTGAAATCGACAAGTTAAAGGCGACGCGTATCCAAGAAGTGGCTCAGGCGCGGGCCATCCGGGAGGAGAACAGGAGACTTTCCGCCGTTGCCGCGGAGAAGGAAAAGGCCTTCAAGGCCCTCGAGGTTGAAATTCAGGCCCGTCTCGAGGCCCGTTCCAAGGCTGCCCAAGCTGTTAACGAACAGCTTCGGTTGGCTAAGGAAACTGCGCGGAACGCGACCGAGAGGGCCACCAAAGCTGAAGCTGTTGCTGAGCCTCTGCGCGCCGAGATGAGGAGCTTAAAGCCAAACTAGAGAGGCTCCAGCAGGCTCATGATCCCTTGGCCATGGAAGACGCCAAGAAGCTTCAAGAGATCTTGGACCAGAGGGGTATGCTTGACCATACTAAGCGTAAGCTAAAGGGCGTTGAAGTGGCTGCTGCTAAGGAAGTGTTGCTTGCCAACCTTAACAAAAATGAAGCCGAACGCGCCCGTAACCAAGCTCAAGCTGCCCTCCAGAAGGCTCTGATCACCAAGGAATGGCTTCTACGAGAAGCGTTGTCGCAGGTATGCGTAGCTTCGTAATATCTTTACGCTTTTCTTTGTACTTAGAAAAGGTTTTGATACTTTGTATTTTTTCTTGTTGTAGGTTGTGCATCGGATTTTCACGAACACATCTTATGGCGATGCCATGAGCGCAGCCCTCAACGCTTCCCATGAGGATGGGGAAAAGGCTGGTTTCTTGCTTGGTCTGGGGTTTGTTGAGAAGGGCATCCCGCCTTCCAACTTACCTCTTTATGACGTGGACACTGAAGCTGCCTATGACCAAGCAGTGAACCAGTATGCTGCCTTCCCGCATCCGGTGGTGGAGAAGGTGAACGAAATTGCTGCTGCTGATGATGGGCTAACCATTCTCAAGACTTTCCTTGAACCGCCACAGCCAACTGATGGTGCGGGTACAAGTGGGTTTGGAGGGAGTGGTCCTGAAGTTTGAACCTTGAGATCCCTTCCCACCGTTAGGATAGATTTATATTTCTTGTAAGTCCCCCGCCCCGGGGCGTCGCCGATCGATACGAGATTCGCATGAGGTCTAGGAGTGCGGAATCCTCGTAGACTCGTTTAATGGTGTAGAAGACGAAGAACATGATTACACACAAACACATACACGAACAAACACACGAATGAATAAACACATCTGCAGATCTTTATATAATAACCATAACACTTACATACCAAACATGAAAACAAATGACACGGCCGACTCGAGGTGAGCTCTACCTCGGGCCGTCCCACACGGCTCACTCTCTCGGTTTCTCTCTAGACTAATAAACTGATCACAAAACACTCTTATTTTCTGGATACACAAACCTAAACAAGACACACATATATATATATAAACTTCGCGGGCTTGGGCCTGTAAGCGAAGTTGTTACAACTTCGCCTAAGGCGAAGTTGTTCTAACTTCGCCTATAGCAGAAGTTGTTACAACTTCGCCTATGGCGAAGTTGTTCTAACTTCGCCTATGGCGAAGTTGTCCTAACTTCGTACATCGTATCCGCTGATCAGAATTGCATAGCGACGGTCACAAAACGCACCAACAGACTCCCCTTTGACCGTTGCTCTCAATTCTAACAAACACAAAAGATCATCTGTTACAAAACATGCACCAACAGACTCCCTCTTAACTGATGATGTTCTGTTTGTTCTTCAACCAGCCGTGTCTGAAACTGTCTTGTAGCTTCACAAATCTACCAATCACCCAGCGTCTTCCATATCCGATCTCCCCTTCAGTGTAAGCTTCTCCGACTATATAGATTGAGGTCTTTGAAATGCATGCATCCCTGTGCCTAATTGATCATCTCAACCAATCACGTGAGTCCTTCTGACTTCACCAACACGTGAAGTTGGGCTCCCTCCACAACTTCACCAACACGTCGGCATACGATAAGGTTTAATCTTCAACTACTCAACATCAAGTGATCAATTTCATCACAAAACCACCTTGACAGAATCTAACACACATGACCATTAATTAATCCGAAGCATCTTCAATCACCAGGGATAACGATCAAGAACATAAACACTTTAATTCCCGATTAAATCCAACTTGTTCCAGAATTTTCACTTTAATAAATAAGCATCACGTTTCAGGATCCAATTCTCGAACTCCTTGAAAATAACATAAATAATATGCTCTGACCGCAATCCAGTAATGACGAAAACCTTCAGTTCAATTTGACTTTCTTCAGTTGGTCAACCTCGAACAACAACAATTTCATTGCCACAAACACTCAAATATGTGTCAATATCCAGTTTCAATCAATATCCCATTCACAACCTCAACTCCATATCCAGAGTTGACACGTATTTGTTCACACGTAAGACCCAGAGATAACAAGTTTCACTCGTTGACGGAACAACATCTCCGGTCTCACAATAATCGTAACAACATCTCCGGTCTCACAATAATCGTGTACACCTGGCCATACAGACGAAAACTCCAAAACACCTTTTTTTTTCTCGTTAACTTCGCCTAAAGTCAACATCGCTCCTCCTTAACTTCGCCTGTCCAAAACTTCGCCTGAGATAAGCGAACTTGTGAGGTAGGAGAAGTTGTGAATAACTTCGCTTAACCTTATATCTTCGCCTAAACCCTAAAATTTAAGCGACAACTTCGCCTAATCCCCATAACTTCGCCTGCGGCGCTGATCGGCCTGAAACGCATCAGAAACGTGCCAGAAACACCAAAACGCAGATCTCGAACCATAGCATAAGAGCCTAAGGCTCTGATACCACTTGTAGGTCCCCCGCCCCGGGGCGTCGCCGATCGATACGAGATCCGCACGAGGTCTAGGAGTGCGGAATCCTCCTAGACTCGTTTATTGGTGTAGAAGACGAAGAACACGATTACACACAAACACATACACGAACAAACACACGAATGGATAAACACATCTGCAGATCTTTATATAATAACCATAACACTTAGATGTTGTTACAACTTCGCCTATGGCGAAGTTGTTCTAACTTCGCCTATGGCAAAGTTGTCCTAACTTCGTACATCGTATCCGCTGATCAGAATTGCATAGCGACGGTCACAAAATGCACCAACATTTCTGTAGGCGGGTAGGTACCCGGCCATTCTTGTAATGCTTGAATTTTTTATGAAATATAAATGTTTGTGCGGGTAGGACCGCCAATTTCACTGGATGACTTGCTTTATAAACGTTATATGACTTGCTCATGCATATTATAGCTTAGTTTGGCACTTGTTTTGCCGCATAAACAATATATGATTCGCTCGTGCATACTTTAGTTTAACAGCAATTTTCCAAGTGTTTTGAATAAGTTAACCGTTCGACGCTCGGTTGTCAATAGGTTAGTGTTCAGTTTCCTCTATCATGATTGTGCGGGTAGGACCGTCACTTTCATTTAGTGGGATGACCAGTCTTCACCTATAACTGACCTGCGTGAAGGTTTGCCGTTTTTTGTGTTTATGCGGGTTTTGCCGCCGTCCACACGCAACGACTTCCCCACTTATTTATGCGGTGAATACCGGCATATCAGTCAGGAAAGTTCATAAGTATAAATGTAAGACCATCAGCGTCAATGTGGTAAGGAGAATCATTTCCATTAGAAGTGGCTCTGGGCCTTTTCTTTACAAGTTTGGAATTGATCTACATGCAACCTGTGTAGTTGAACTCCCATGTTCTTGGGATGGGGGTGTCATCGAGCCTTTCGAGCCGATATTCACCTGGTTCGGAATCTCGTTGTTTACGTAGTATGTAGTCTCCAACATTGAAGCTGCAGTTTCATTCGTGTTTTCCCCAACTGGGGTTCTACACGCATTAGCCTGCTCAGCGTTCATTACGCCACGAGGTGCGTGAGTTTCCCATCTCTGACAAATGCTTCGACGATGTCCTTCAAGTCTAAGCATTCCTCGGTGGTGTGGCCTCTTGTCCTGTGGAAGTCACAGAATTTGCTTTGATCAGCGTTTGGACGTTGTCGGATAATTAGAGCCTTTGGCCATGGGAGCCTCTCGGTGGCGAATATCTCGGTGACGCTTTTGGTGAGTGGCGTCCATCTGGAGTTCCGGTTCGCCGACTGCATGTTATCCTTTCCGCCTAACCGAGGATGCGAGCCGGATGAGGTGTCAAAGTACCCTTAACTGCCAAATGCCTAGCTTCCTCTTTTTGTTTAGTCGGGCGGTGAGGACGTTGTTTTCTCTTGTTTTCTGGGTGTAGAGGTTTGTGCTCTGGGGAAGATCTCTACCCAGTTGCTTTTCCGTTTCCGCGAAGCGTTTAGCTGCTGTCATGATGGCATCCCACGTGGATGGCATGCCGTCTTTACCCGTTAAGGTGCGGATGAGCTCTGGGTCCTTCGCGCTCTGGATGAAAGCAGCGCGAACAAGATCTTCGCTAATAGTGCCCAGACTTAGCTTCTTTGAATTGAAGCGCGTGATGAAGTCTAGTAAAGACTCATCTTCCTCTCGGATGCAGTTGAGGATCGTCCATTGCTCTTCGGTATACTTTCTTTGTTGACTGAAGTGTTGGCTGAACTTCTGCTGGAAGTCCGCCCAATCGTAGATGTGGTGGACCGGTAGACGGTCAAACCACGCTCTGGCTGCTCCAACCAGCGTCATCTGGAACATATAACACAACGTGGGTTCCGTCCAGTTGCTGACGGTTGCCCCCGCTATGAATCTGTTCAAATGATCGTCTGGGTCGGATATACCATCCTAAGTGCCGATGTTGGACATCTGTTTGGCACTTCTCGGGGCGATTGCTTCCGCAATGTCCCTTGCAAACTTGGACGTTCCCGCATTTGCAGCAGTTGGTCTAAAGGTTTTGGAGAAGTCACGTGGGTTTCCCCCCGCGTTCCTTGGTTTGAAGGTTTCTTCGAAATTCCTTCTCGGTTGGAATTCCGTTTCCTTACGCTTCCCTTTCGCCCTATGGCAAGGGTTTGCGTCGGTGTCGGATTCCTCCCGATCATCGTCCGAGTACTCGCACTCACTGCTCATGTTGAGCTGTTGTCGAGTGCTTCCAAATTCGTCAGCCTGTTGGATGGAACGTAAGCGTTCGTCCAACTCAGCTTGGATTTCCTTCTGACGTGCTTCTGCCCACGCTTTAACTTGTTCAAGTGTTTGGCGGGGGAGCCTCGTCTGTTGTCTTTCCACCTGGGTATCAATGAATCTCAGGGGATGATTGTTTACTGCACTTGCCCCGGCTTGGGTAACCGGGTAGTGTTCGTAAAATTTACTGCACTTGCCCCGGCTTGAGTAACCGGGGTAGTGTTCGTAAAATTTGTGTAGTCGCCGGTGTTCCTCCCATTAGCTGGGGTTGTGATTACCGGGTTTCTTGGTCACTCGCTGGCCTCGGGACCGGAGTAACGTTAACCATCTTTCCAGAAGTTTTGAAAAAACTGAAAAAGAATAAGTTCTAGCTTTTATGCACGGATGGCGCTAATGAAGAAACACTAATCGACCCCGGGCAGATTACGGATAATCTGGGGGTTAAATAGATGTTTCCCACGAGGGTTATGTCTGGCAAGATGGTTATTCTTCTGATGTCCTGCAAAACAGACACCGTGAGCTCGTCACTGAGAAGGGGGGGTACCTCCTTGTGACCACCCTCCGGCGTGAGAATC
This sequence comes from Bidens hawaiensis, assembly GCF_021521415.1. Classification (NCBI taxonomy): domain Eukaryota; kingdom Viridiplantae; phylum Streptophyta; class Magnoliopsida; order Asterales; family Asteraceae; genus Bidens; species Bidens hawaiensis. Next base: position 77,439 of record NW_027497002.1, on the reverse strand, counting down.
AGACTAGATTGCTCTTGAATATAAGTGTATATTAAGAGAAATGACTAGAGCAGACATCAGATAATATATGGAGATATAAGATAATGATACCGTTCCAAGGTGTTGGAGTATTTATAGCCGAAGGTAGGTTTCCAAGCAGGTACAGCCGGCTGAATAGTATTCATGTTCTACCAACTGTGGGCTACGCACGTGCCATGCTGATGGTTGGTGGGTAGGCAGCGGCTGATAGTGACCAGGCCGGCTGTGTACTATTCCTTTTCCACCAACTGCAGGCTATGGACGTGCCCCGACAGGGGTTGGTGAGTAGGCAGCGGCTGATAGTGACATTAAGTACTAGAGCGTGCTGTTCGTCGTACTGTTGTCAGTGAGCTGTCGCAGCTTTGGTCAGATCTTTTGTCCATACCTTGGCAGGTATAGTACAAAAGATCCTCCAGTAGCGTACGGACTGGCTCATTTGGGCGGGAGTTTTCCCGGCTTTGGGCGGGAGTATTCCCGGCTTGCTCATTCCCTCTTCAGGTGACATTACTGAATTATTTGAGAGTTAGTGCCTTGTGCGTGTAGCCTTGCTGTGCGGGTAGCCTTCCGTGATGGCTAGTATCCGTAGCTGCGGGAACAGGCGGAGTACGTCACCATTGGGAGGCTTTTCCTGCGGGAACAGCTTGCGTACTGCGCGTAAGGACGTCGCGTCTCTGAGCATGGTTGGTCCTGCGGATCCAGTTGGTCTTTGCGCAGACGTCCCTCTAAGGTGAGTCTTGCGAGTTCAACTGCGCAGACGTCCCTCTTAGAGGTGAGTCTTGCGGGTCCAACTGCGCAGACGTCCCTGTTTAAGGTGAGTCTTGCGGGTCCAACCGCGCAGACGTCCCTGTTCAAGGTGAGTCTTGCGGGTCCAACTGGGCTCTGCTGGGACCTACCTCTTCAACTCGACTTTATATTTCCCAGAAAGCTTTCACGCCAAAACCCATTAAACCTGTTTCATAACTCTTTCACGTTTACAACATCTACATATGTTACGAACCGTGTTCGTTAATCAAATGGTCCAAAGAAAATAGACGGAAACCAGAATAGAATTCATAGATTTTTGGAAGAGACTTTGATTTATCAAATCATAACTATTTCATTCATACTTTCGTTCCTAATCGTACATGCCTTTTATAGGCTTCAAATTGAAAACTAAATAGACCCACTAAGAAAGTAACTACCTATCCACTACTTGCAAACTAACAAAACATTAACTACAAATACTCAAGTTAAAAGAACTAGGATTGCATGTTATTTTTCATGATCTTCACTATGCCCACGTTATGCATGTTTGGTGGCACATAACAACATACATCAACTAATTAAACCAAAGTGGTAAGTACTACCGACACTAAATTAGGTATGTATTATATATAGCTCGGAGCTTATGTCCATTTCCATTTTAAATTATTTATTAAGGAATAATAATATAAAGTATAAACTTGTAACCAACAATTAGGCACAAAATACAATTTAATCTTTAGCTATTACATTTGCACTATAACCTAAGGATATAAAAACTGGTACAAAGCGACAGGTTGAACCGTTGTACTGGATTTCATATAGGAAGCTGGTAATCTAAGCACGGTAATTTGGGTGGTTTGATTGGGTGGTTGATTTGAACATCGAACCACTAGTTTTTGTTAAAATAGAGGCCCGTATTTTATAAAAGTAACCTTCGCAGTTGTGATTAGAAGCAAAACATCTATCCAAATGATTGAAAGTTGAAACAACCATTCAAGTTAACCTTTAGTTGATTACTGTCATCCAAGCTTCAATCTAAATTCATGCAAATCCACAGTTGGTTTCTTTATATCTTGTGTAATTGACTAATACTTTCGAACACAAATCTCATATTTGACTCGATCATTGTTCATGTATTATGTTTGTATCATATGCAAGTATTCCAATGAAGAAGAGAATGACCAGGCGGTTGCTTGTATTGTACGTATGTGTACTAATATTTTCGTACAAAAACCACAGTTGGTTTCATTACATCTTGTGGAACGTGCCATGGAAGCTTCAACAAGCGATGGCTTGTATTGTACATATATTTAAAATTTAGCATTTTAAGGTTATGGATTTGATTATATAAAAATGAATAAAGAAATAAAAACAATTCGGACATGAAATATAAAAATGATTTCAATTGAGTTGTACTTCTATGAAATTATAAGGTAAACTAGTTAACTCGGTTAAACTACCCAATTGTACCATTTTTGAACCTAAAATAGCACAAATCTGGTTTTTTAAAATGAGGGTAATTATGAGGTTAAGAGTTACTTAAACATTGCTATATGAAAAGGCTTGATTTCAAAGTTTTCTTTATAATTTCAAATCAACTTTGTTATACCTAATCCGATGTTAGTATGGCCGGAATTGGTGGTTTCTCGTGAGTTACCTTTAACAAATTCTCATAGTTATCATGTAAGGTCAATTTTAGTGACTTGCGATATCAAATGACAAAACCCGTTATATATTTTGGTCAAGATAATTATTAATGTCGGCGAGCAAAACCAAACACGAAACGAAAGCTTCGGGAACACGCGTTTAGCTTCAACGGGATAAGGCTTTTAGAATATGTTATGTTTTACTATATATAGAGGCTTTATGTGTCATTTGTGTGTGTGTTGTATGTTGTAAATCACCACCCAAGGGGAGCTCACCTTGGGTGGGTCGGTTCTTGTTTTAATCTATCAATCTTCTAATCGACAAAGAGATCGTTCATTATATTCTATCTTTATATTATCTTTTGTCCGGTCGTTTGATTTACCGCACCTTTCTCGAAAACCATGTCAAGAGCAAATCGTTATGTGGTCATTTTGGGACCTACATACCAAAATCCATTCTAAAACCAAAACTATGAATTCAAAGAGATGAAAACCAGCCCATGATATGTTCTTGGTTTTCTAGAGCATGACGTTTGAGACTAATGCGTCAGGAGAGGCCACATCACCTATTTGTAAATGATTGAAGGGAATCTTCATCTTTGAATGGGGCAGGAATCATGATTAAAGTACAAGATTGAAAAGAATAAAAATCTTTTCAAAATTCTATATTGATCAAACACGCAATTAAGAGAATAATAGACCTTTACCAGTATTATTGGTTTCAAGTGTAGGTTAAACCAAAAAGAATAGTGAACACATAAATAAGAGTATTAGTTGCATTTAAACCAAAAAGAATTAGAATATTAAAAAAAAAAGTACCATTACCATTGAGCAGTTGCTTTTAGATTGCTATATATGAAGGCATACAATCTCTGATATGCACACCACAACAAAACACAACATAAAATACAACTACTTCCATCCTTTCTTGTAATTAAATCAGCTCATCATAAAATGTCATTTTATCAAAAACCAAAAACAGATGTTGCTGTGATTGGAGCTGAAGCGTTTGCCTTTCTCGACAATAATTTCTCAGGCGGGCAGCGCCACTTGAACCCTCCCACACCAGTGCCTACTGCTCCACCAAGCCGAACGGAACCACATATATATCCCTATCATTACAAACCCCAACAGGCTTATTTTGTGCAACAAGTACCAGCCAAAAGGACAGACATGGTGATAGATTCCTACCAGGCTGCCAACATGTATGGTGGGACTCTGCTTGTCGATCATCCTAATAAACAGAAGCCCGCCCGTAAGGGTTTCTTTTTTTAACAACTCAAACTATCCGTAACTATGCGCTTCTCTTGTTTATGTCAATGCTTGGTGTGTACCTTGGAGTCATCCCTTGCCGATAATTAATCGGTTTTAGGTGGATGTGCCAAGATTGTTGAAAACATTTACACTATGGTAATGTATATACTAGTTGATGGTTGTATTTACAAAACTGTCTTTGTTGTAATATATAATTTACCTCTGCTAGCAATATCAATCATGATGATAAATAAAAACCAAGAGAGTGCTATAAAACCGTAAGGACATCAACATATAATTCTAACCGATGCGTGTAGTAAAAACTACAAAGAGAGTTCCAGGTAGAAAGATACTCCTAAGAGCATCAACCACCATTAAATATAAAACTGAAATCAGATAGATGATTTTTTTTTTTTTGTTTTTAATCTATATTAAGATGATTAGATATAGTGACAATGTTTTGCAACAGAATCAAGTCGATTTTAGATAACTAAAGTTTCAAATATAATAAGAATAAATATTGAATATCTTGAAAGGGTATTGTTAGTGGTAACATTTAAAGTTCAAGCTTGGAGATCATGGAATCTGGGAATTTGGGATAAAGACTATGTGCATAGGGACTTTGATTCAAGATAAAGTTCAACGATATAGATGGAGATAATATCAAAAATCATGAGGTTACTAAAGTCACAATTCTTGTTGATCTAAACGACTTTAATCCTTATAAATCCTCATATAAAGAGAAATCAGCAAACCAGCTAAGTCATTTTGAGGTGTGACATGTCATAAAACAATTATTGTTATAATCAAGTGTTACGCAACACATATGCCAAGAATCACCAGTTATTCGTTTATTGCATAAAAATCGGCTAATCCTCCCAATGCATGCAAATCCACTCTTGTGTATCACCTTTAAAAGTGGTTTTCTTGTAACCTTTTGGTTTCCTCATAATCCTTCTCTCTCTTTATATATAATGTTCTTAAAACAGATGACCTCTGTAGTTTAGTAGTAAAACTCATTATCTCCTTTGAGCCCCACGAGTTAACTGTTTGTGCATATTTTGGCACAAAATAATGAGGGGATCAGGGAAACATGCCAAAAAAATTAGTCTAACTTTGTGTGTGAAAAAGAATTAGTGAACATAGAAAGTCTAGATTTCTTTTTAAAGTCAAAATTAAGTACAAACTGAAAGTTTTAGAAGGCCCTATATATTTTTTATCACTTTGTGCCATCAAAATCGTTGAGCCGCCTTTGCCAACAGCAGCAAATGTTTGAGAGTGTGTGGGTTAACCGTACTATGAAAACAAAAATAATGTTCAAGACCGAGATCGTTCAAAGCATTTCGGTCCATCTAAAACAGAAAAGGATTGAAAAGGATCACAAGTGGTTCACGGCTTCAGAGTTCAGTCTATCCAGACCCCTGGCCTGGGCTCTTTCAACTGTTGGGCTAGCCTAGTTAATGAATAGAGAACTAATGGTATATTTGTTAGATAAGCTTAAAATTTGTTGTCCTAAAAATGAAGGCCTCATGATCAGTTTTCACAAGCTCTAGTTACTAGTTTGGCCCTGTTTGATTATAAACTAACGGTTAAAATAAATAAATAAGCAAATTAAAAAAAAATCTTTATGTTATTGCAATGGTAGCAAATTGTAACATTCCCAAAACTTCCATGTTAATTTTTACCAACTTTAAAAATTAAGGGATTATTTTATAATTTTCCAAACTAAAATTTCAATTTCAGATTTCAGATGTGACGGATCGTTTAATAAATTATTAGACGGTCTGTATCAAACGAAACCTGGCCTTTGTGACGGGGAGTCTCATGCGCCTACAATTTTGTGACGTGTGTATGAGACGGATTGTCTCATTTTGTGACGGTCCGTCTCACCGCCCAGTTCAACAAGAGCTGTTAAAACACGACCCTAACGTGTCATTCCTCAATTGTTGACTCATCTAAGCGAGTTGGCCTATCAATATACATGCTTGAACATCATTTCATGCACCAACACTTCCCTAATCATATCACACTCCAAAGTTAAGTTTAAGAAAGTTAAAGTACATGTTCTTGGTCTTCTTGACGGTGTTCAGGTAAAAGAAGGTGATTTCGATCTAGCAAAACCATGACCAAGTGTTTCCAGTAGTGCTAGGGACCATAATAAATCAGTCATAGGTTTGGTTATGGCTTGGAAGTAAGGTATAGTAACCCTTTCATTCATTTAAGTTTGTTTATTATATTTAAGTGAGTATCCAAGCATTTATCTATCGAACTTTAGTCAAAATGATTTACATGAGTCATATAAGTGTTTTCATATATGCATAAAGTCGAAAATATGTCAAAAATATACATGCTTGGACACTTAAACGGATGTCGAAAAGATGTCAAAATCATTTTTAGTCTTAAGGGGCCAAATAGTAGGATTAGACGGACCATCTAATCATTATACGGCTCGTCTCATCCCAACTTTGATACCGGCCAAAGGTTCGAACTTTTGATGGCCTATCACACTTATACAAACCGTTTGAACCAATACACCAAACCAGTTTTTATAAATGAGGTTTGAAACGATAAAACAAAGCCAGCGTGGTCTGTAGTTGGATAAATGGATACGGTCCGGGTATTTATTTAAACCTATTTTTTACAGGTTAAAACATCAAACAATCAGCGAAGGTTTCAAACGGATCACCACACAGACAATCAAAGGTGAATACATTAAATCTTTACAAATGGTCAAACATATTTTACTCTTTAAGATGAACGGGTTACTTGTCTTAAAAAGGCAGTCAAACTTTTACATGAGATTACATGATCTCTAAAAAAATGTTATAATACAAGATAGAAAATAAAAGCAACTCAGACATATTACATATGTGTCTAGATCCAAACAAAACTGACCCAGCAAGTATGCTAATGTTAGTCATAACGAGTTCTCCAACGGGCTACGTTGGAGAACCCTTAGATTGTATGTGTGTGGAAGTGGTACAAATCCTGGGATGGACAGATATTTCTGTTGAGATGTACTGATACGATTCCACCTTATCAGCAGGTCAACCCATCTAGGTCTAAAACGTCTCGGGTCAGTTACCTTACCTTGACCCAGTCAATCAGGAGCAAAGGTTTAGGGCTGAATTAGTGCGGGGTTGACTGTTGATCATTGACTGTCAAAGGCTAAATGTTAGAAGGCATAAATTACCTAAATTATGTTTTAAGTATTCCATCTCTGTTTTAGTTTGCTATGTCTAGTTTATTTTGATTATCAAGTTCATCTTGTAATTGGAGACTTACCATCTCGAATTGGTTAAATCGGAGACTAGCCCCTCTCGAATCGGGCCAACTATCTTCTTATTTCAATAGAATAAATATTTTTGTTTTGGGGTTCTATCATTTGATTCCATTGCCGGGAAGTTTACAAAAATGGTTCAGACCCGGAACAACTCAACAGACAGCGGCACTGGTCAGGGTGATCCGATCGCCACCGCTATGGTTGCAAGGCTCGAGTCGCTATACTCTGACATGGCAGCCCTTAAACAGTGGTCTCAGCCGCGTGAAAAATCCAGCCATGGCAAAAACCAATTCGAAGAAGGAGACGGTTCCTGGCGATCGCAAAAGCAATTCTAACCTTACCATAAGATTGATTTTCCGACGTTCAGTGGAGGTGACCCAAGAGGACGGGTATTAAAGGCAGAGAAGTACTTCCGTTTTTACAACACCATGGAGGAAGAGAAAGTTGATGTAGCAGCAATGCATTTAGACGGGGATGATTTGGATCTATACTCCTGGTTAACAGCCGAGCAGGAGTTAATATACTAGGAGGAATTGGTGAAAGCACTGCAAAAATATTTTGGACCGCCAGAATTTCAAAACCCCGATGAGTACCTTTGTGGTATCAAGCAGACAGGTTCCGTCCAAGAGTATCGACAAGAGTTTACACGACGATCAGCCCGGGTCTCAAACTGGCCCAACCATTGTTTACTTGGGGTTTTTCTTAATGGCCTAAAGGAAGAGTTGAAAGCTGATGTTAGGATCCATAAACCAAGGACCGTTTACAAAGCGATGAGTTTAGCCTTGGAATATGAATCCAAGATAGAACACACCCGAACCAGCAAAGGGTCTGAAGTTACGCCCACTTCCACGATTAACTCTTCAGCCACTAATCAGCAGAAGACGCTTCCTCGTGTCTCTGAAACCAAGAAACAAGCACGTTATGACAAGGGGGAATACTACAGATGTGGTGATAAGTATAGTCCCGGTCACCGATGAAAGATGGGCACCTTCAAACTGCTTGAAATGGCTGATGATGTAGATGTTCAGAACAGGGACAGAAGGGCAGTCATCGATACTTCTACCGATGACTTGGCTGAGATTAGCCTTCATACACCTTTTGGCCAGTTACCTATATAGACTCTGAAACTTCATGGTATTTTGGGTACAACTAAAAGTTCTAATTTTTGTTGATAGTTTTTCAACACATAATTTTATTTCGTATAAGTTGGTTCACGAGCAGAAACTCATTACCCAGTTTGTTACTCCTTTCGGTGTACAAATTGGGAACGGTGACATAATAAGATGCAATCAAGTTTGCAAGGATGTACCGCTGCAATTCCCTGGTCTTCAATAACTCAAGAATTTACCCGTTTGCATTAGGAGGGGCTGACGTAGTACTCGGCATTAAATGGTTGGCCACACTAAACACAGTTCAAGCCAACTGGAACGAGATGTCGCTATTCACCATCAAAGGTCAAGACTACAAGTTGCATGGATTGCCTCCCAATCTTCAAAGGTCTGCCACTTTCCACCATCTCACACTCAAACTGATTTGGAAACACTCCTAGAAGCTGCCAAGACATATTCCATTTTTACGACTTGAAGACAAGTCGTTTCTCCGGGCCAGAAGTATTGATACGACTCCACCTTATCAGCGGGTCAACCCATCTAGGTCTAAAAGGTCATGGGTCAGTTACATTGACCCAGTCAATCAGGAGCAAAGATTTATGGCTGAATTAGTGGGGGTTGACTGTTGACCATTGACTGTCAGAGGCTGAATGTTAGGAGGCATTAATTACCTAAATTATGTTTTAAGTATTCCATCTTTGTTTTAGTTTGCTATGTATTGTTTATTTTTATTATAAAGTTCATCTTGTAATTTGAGACTTACCATCTCAAATTGGTTAAATCGGAGATTAGCCCCTCTCGAATCGGACCAACTATCTTCTTATTTCAATAAAATATATATTTCAATTTTTGGGTTCTATCATGTACAGAAAACTATCTTTGTATTTAACAAAAAATTTGCTTAAACTCTTTTAGAGTCTATCAAACGTTTCACCATCATACTGTTGACGTATTCCTCCCACTCCCCTGCATTTCAGGAAACTAATTAGGTATAACAGCTCGTACAAGGATTTTGAGTCATTGTTAAAGTTGGAGGATCGCGACATGAAAATGGCTCAATTTTGTTAATTAAAATCCTTGTAAATAATGATACAATATTTTGTAAACTAAATACTCGGATATTTAACTTCCGTGTACATTTTCAATGTAACTTAATATTTTATTGTAATCAACCATTCCGCTAAATTAAGCCCGCAACTAAGATATATTAACAAAACATGTATCAATCGAGTGTCACACTTCTATACCCTAAGGGTATGACACAAACTTTTAAGTCTTGCATAATCATTTAGCCAACACGGCCCTGGGTTGACGGATAGTACATAGAAACCCGAAATCTTATGTGGAAAAATGGGGGATGAGATATATGAAACATCTAAGAGTCGATGGCTTATTATATAGTTGAGAACTTGAGATTGATGGTTTCTAATTTCTATCAATTTGCTATATGCTTCCATAGTTTCATAAACGTGGACCAATTCTTGAAAATGTTATGTTTCCAAGGCAATCATTGCTAGGAATATATCTGACACACACACACGAAATTGAAACACACACGAAAGCAAATAAAAGAACACAGAGAATTAAATTGTTCGGTCTAAACTACTTACATCGAAGGGCTGCAATTAGAGGGATTTTATTATTGTTCTACCTCATTCGTGAGAAATAACAAAGTAAAAGATTACAATATATAGAGATAAACATAGGGTTTTCCACTTGTTTCTCAAGAAAACAAATAACCAGGCTACAATTATCAAGTTTTCAATTTAATTAATTTGCCACTTAAATTTATCTTGTAGTCGGGCCCAAATCAAGGCTCCACTAAAACAAACAATCATCACATACAAGATAGCATGTTGTTACCTTTTTTTTACATTTATCTATACGATATATAATGCGTGAGACATGGACAAACTAATACACCTACTTTTTAAGAGTTTTACAAATTAATCCACATGGTATAACTTACAATGCATCTTGGATAAGGGTAAAGTTGTCCAACAAAGATGTCAAATATGGTTATTTTAACTATTAAATGATAGTTAAAACATTACCTCCTTAACTTTACTCAAATTTTGTAAATTCTAAAAATATTTGCATGTTTGTCCTCTCATTTTTAACCCTCTATTTGTAAACTTCATCTATTTTTTTTTTAATTTCTTATATATTTTTATATATATTATGTTTTAAAAAAATCAAACATATCGTTACGATGTGCTTATTTTTGTCAAAATTTTGATGTAAGTTTTATTTAATATCGAGATTTATATTATAAGATACATGTTAGTGGAACGTTAATGTACAAGTCAATAAAGCATTATTTAATACATAATATGTTTTCATTCTTTAAAGATAGTTACAATAATGGTACTTTAACTTCATATAACTTTTGTTATTTCTATAGGTAGGTATATATCTACCCCCTAATCTTTGTCCATAAATTTGATAAGTTTATTTATTTTTTGTTTCGTTCTATATGGTTAAATATATTCTGTTTTAAAAAAAATTAAACACACCCTTGTAACGTGCATATTTTTGTCTGCGTTTTGATGTAAGTTTTATTTAATATCGAGATGTAAATTATATGGTGCAACTTTCTTCATATAAGTTTTACAAAAATATGATTAAAATAACTCAAGTTATATAAATATCATAATAATCAAGACGAACTCGAGTTTAAGATTTCAGCTATAATTTCGAACTGAGCTGAGTCAGTTCGGTACAAAGTTCGAGCCGAGCTCGAGTTAGGCTTGGCTTGCTAACAACCTTTAAGTGTTGTTCCCCGTTGAATCGTGCGGCCACATGACTAGTATATCAATAATATTATCCTTTTTGCTAGAAAAAGTTTATATTACTTAAAAAGAGTGTTTTTACTTTTGCCTTTCTCTATAGTATTTTATTCACAGTTGCCATATTTACGGGAACAGTAAATCAGTAATCGTGAGTAATTCGCTTGATATTAGACATCTGAAAGTAGGGAGAGATATGGTGGAGAGAAAGAGTCATAGCATATGCAGAAAAGGGTTTTAACTTATATATATCACAGGGGTACAAAAAAAACCCATCAAACTAGCTGAGGCTGAAGCGTGTCTATATATACAAACTAGTGAGGACACCGAGCCATATATAGAAACTAGACAGATTACTACATCACCCTGATTACATAAAAACATAGATAAACTAACAAGGCAGTAATTAGTACATCTATAATATGGTGTAGCGGTTGGGTTTACCCATCATCAGGCCACCTGATCAAGATGTTGTCACTTGGTAAAAGTCAATCACTCCTCTCGTTTCAGAAACCGGAAGGATCAGTTGGTGAATGGTGGAATATTGTGGTCGATGCCTGTAACGACATAGCTGCTGTTGCGGTTGTTGCTGACTGTTATGCATAATATTTTCCTTTGGCCAGCGGTCATCGGCCATCATGGAACCAAGATTAGTCTTTGATGACATCAAGAGAAAAGTTGTATTGAAGTTGTGATGGAGGTTTGTTGCTTGTTCTAGGATGAATATGAAGTTTGAAACCAAACACTTTTTATAGGGAACATAATAAATTTCACCTTACCTTTTAATTTAATTATTTACCATAGTGATTTGATTGTTGTAGAATCTAATGATTAATAATCGGAAATGTCACCCAAAAGGGCTTTGAATCAATTCCATTCGGATAAGTTGATGGGATTCTGTAAGGGGCCATGGTTTATAGATATCCTGCAATAACCTTTACATATTCTATAAAACAGAATATTATACTTATACTTTGGAAGATTTAAAAGATAAACTTCAGCTTCAATCAACAGCTAGCCACTTCCTTCAGAATTAATTCCTTCAACCTCACTAAGTTACCCGATAGAATCTTCTGCGGATGCTCTATACTGATTGAGTCCCAACTTTTGTCCCAAATACTTTTAACAGGATTGTGTATAGTATGTTGCATGGAGATAAAATAACCAGATGCAATAACGGCTTGAGAACTATAGATTATACGAAGGCATCAGAAAAAGCAAAACAAACTATCTCAAAAATTTAGAAAATGAAAAGAGCAAAACAAGTATCTTACAGAGTTAATGGATTTTTAGGTGAAAATTAATCATTTTGGAGATGGAAATACTTTAATGCGCAACCATTGTTCTTTAAACTGTCTTTAAAGAAACTCTGGTTTAGTTCACAATTCTCGAGTTTCATTGTAGACTTGTTGTGTTAAACTTGACATGTATTCTTATAACTTTTGAGTTGATAGCTTATTTTTGTAAATGTTTAGCAATTAGGTTGCTAAAGATGTATACCTCTAGAACTAGTTAGGCCCTAGGGTATATTTTTAACGCCAATAGTGTTAAAGCTGATTTGACAAAGGCTAATGAGTGGAACACCACTTCCTTCATGGGTTAAGAGGTGTTAAACGCAAGCTTGTTATGGAGTAAAAAAAGGTAAAGTAGGTGAAGTGTGCCATGGAGCTAAAGGACATGAATATATACCCCATGGCCTTAGGGATTCCTTTAAACCTCTTGACTTACGCTTTTACTTGCAACCTTTAACTTGCAACCTTTAACTCAATAACTTTAGTTCATGATTCTTGAGCATTACCCTTGGTAAAACAAACATTGCAAACTCGCAAAGAGCAAAGCTGGTAATATTTCTCAAACAAAGCGATAAATTTCTAAATATCTTAAACCATTGAAAGCAGTGCCATGTTTATAGGAATTCTCTAAATTTGGAAGGTTTGCCAATTTTCGAAATTACAAATTGAAACTAGAGCCGTAAATAGACTCATAAGTTATGTTCACCAATGATTTAGCATTTTATTCTAAGAAAATGGAAAGCACTAAAGATTGGCAAAGTTGGGTTAAAATCTTAACTTACGAAATAGGGACTTGAATCAAAGAATTCGGGCATGACAGTTCGGCTAAACCTCTACTGCAAAAGTGAAAGCTTTGAGTGCCATTAATAACATTGCGAGTATGGTTATTATCGACCAATCAATCGTCTGAATTATTAAATCTTATTTGTCTAAAGACAAATTATAAGTATATTCGCATAGTTCTAGTTCGGATTTTCTGGCCAGCTTGAAAATAAAAAATTGGTGACTCAGTTCGAAACCTATATTCGAATTCGAATTGGTCAACCCGTTCGAATTTTGAGTTTCGTTGGAACAGTAAACACCACTATTTTGAACAATACATCAAAATACGTATAAAGGTTGGTGATTTAGAAAGTGTCACATTCGAACAAATGCCGAGGCTTTTAACACACTTCACTTCTTAAAAGTTGCACATAAATCAAATTATAAAGATGCCAATTTGTAGTTGAGTCTTCTTCTTTTCGTTTCGTTAATTGTTAAATAAAGAATTGAAGTAGCTAGGATAGTTGAATGGTTGAGGATTTAAAACGGTTTTATGGAGAGCTTATCAACTTATTATGAAGCGCCTATGAAAAGGAATTTAAAAAAAAAATTAACTCCTTTAATGCTTATGGCAAAACCTCTAAAAGGCTAAAAGCAATAATCCTTTCCTGAATAAATAGTATTTTTTTTGCTAAAACACACAAGAAAAATAGTAACTTTTAGAAATATACGAGAAAATAGGAACTGTTACGTATATTGGTTGATATATTACATATGTGTACTTATGTAATGGAGTAAGAGACCAGTTTCCTCTACACCCCACCATCATCTGAAACACGAGAACTGTCTTTTCATATCATCAATATTACATATGTGTACTTATTTACATCGTTATTGTAAATCAGCATGTCATACCAACCAATATTGGTTGCTTCTCCCCTTAGGAAATCACAAACTTGTTTTTGGTTGTGCTGAGTGAAAAGTGCTTAGCATGTCACTCTCTAAGGATTACTTCAATTTAGAGCATGCTTAACTGTAAAGTTTTCTCTCATACATAATTGTTGTGCCAAAAAACACAATGATTTTTCCTCGTTTAAGAGTAGACAACTTGAGTGTGATGATTGGTGAAGTTTATTATACTATATGCCTATGGTACTTTTATAGGCATCGGGTCTTAAAGTCTTGGTGTAACCAATATTCCCGAAACCTGTTGTCAGTAATTTTCACCTTAGTTCTAGATTTCAAAGGTAGAAAACTAAATTTAGACTTACTAATATAATATCTAGCATAGTATACCAACCAATATTGTCTGTCTTACCCACAAAAAGCTCACAGATTTATTTTTGGTTAACCAAATGAAAATTTTCAGGGAGCGCATTTAACTTTGATATTCTCCTCTCATCTACAGTTATTTGTCCAATACCGATTGGTGATATTTGAGGCGGGTCATTCTTTATGGCTAAATAGCTGTATTGAGTATAAAATAATTATGGTGACAAAAAAAGTATTTGTGGCTCAATATCTCTCGTGTTTATAGAACAAAATGGAAACCGTATAGGATTTGCTTAAGGTATCACAACTAAGATCCATTAGGATATCGCGGAGTGAGGTTTTCACTATTTAATTTATTTAAAGAGTGGTGTCAAATGTCTTCAAATGGTCTTTTTAGTAATGTATATTAAATCCAAATATTTCTTGGTCTTGCTTGCTTTTGGGTCCTTGCAATGGTTGTAGTTCTGTCCCTAGATCAAACTGAGTCATGGAGGTGTTGTATTTGTAGCCACTCACAAGTTCGTGTTTAAATATTTTACTGCTTCGGTACTTAAAATTATCAATGCCATTACATCTCCTCAATATCTTAAAGACAGCTTTTTTTCCCTTGTTCATCACGAAATTAGTAACAAAAAGGTAATATGGGTAAAATATTATATTAAAAAGGGAAAGACTTATCTATATGGCCTCAATCCGAAAGATTTGGTCTTGGATATTATTTGTGAAAAGTGATCAAGAGATTGGAAGCATTTAGATTTGCTAGTGCCTTATACTGTATCATCTTTAGATTTTTTTTTCCTTTAATTAGGTTCTCATTTGTTTGAGTGGAAAGTCGATCTTTTTACTATTTGTGTTTTCATAATTACTTTTTCTGTTGGAACATATGCTAAAATTACATATAATATGTTCTAGATGTGGTAATGTTCTTCTCTCTGAAATCTGATTTCTAATTTCCTGCCACGGGTTCTAGACCATATGTAAAAGTAAAAGATTCATATTTCATAAGCATATTAAAAGAGACCAGGTCATGATACTATACTTCCTTGTAAGTTCCTTTTTAAACAATTGGGAATCAGAATAAATCACACATGAAACATAATATGCTTAGACCAAGTGTTATGGATCATTCTCCACATTTTTCAACATTCGTCACGTATGCGGCATTTTCGTGTCAGCTCAGCTTTTCCTCCATCATTCAACCTCACCACTCAACCCCAGTCATTCTTCACCATTCCATTTTATTGAATACCAAAATAAATAAAAAGAAAAGAAACAAAACAAAAACATTAATTGGAGGATAGGTCACCCACCCTTCAAGTGACCCACATGAGCGTGGTCATGTTAGTCCCGTCACACATGAAGGAGATGGGGGTGGCGCGGTGTTTAAATGACACCCTGCTTCAAGGACCATCATGTTCTTTTATGAGTGGCATTTGATCCGAGGGATACTTTCTTGATTAGGGGTGCATTCAAGAGTTGGCAAAGTTTTACCTGAACCACTTTGATAGGAAAACATGAACCGCTTTGATAGGAAAACATGACAGAAAATGCTCAAACTAAAAAAACGCATAAGTGGGGCTACAAGTGAAATTATGAAGCTTGTTACATTGCCGGTCGGCTGAAGGTCTTGACGACCCAAAGCACGTGGCAAACACCTCTAGCAATATGTCTAAGTTGTCAGATCCAAATTCTACCATTCTGGACTCTAGTTTCACCAATATAGATTTTCAATTATCATAATCCTTATTAGCATAAGTTACGTCATTATTATTAGTCTTAATTTTGTAATATTCGTACGTTTCCTTATTTAGTATCACACGTTTCTCACTTATTAGCATAAGTTACGTCATTATTATTAGTCTTAATTTCGGTATATAAGAGTTGATTTGTGAAGTTGAAGATTTTGCAAACCTGTCAAATTTTGAAAGACAAATGTATTTTGAGTGTTGCAAATTTTAAAAAGTTGTCCATACATCCTTAGCTAATTCCCTCTAGTAATAGTGGTTTTTGATAACCTTCAAGCATGGTAAGTGGTGAACAACTGATTCCATTCTAGCACAGGGCTGAGGTTTGAATCTTGTTTTCACTAGTGTCTCATTTTAATATCTTGAAGGCCACATGTCCAAACACAAACTAAAATTTATCTCATCTCGCTGGTTAGTAGAGTATTGAGAGGTATAGTGTGTTTTCATCTCATGGTATCTTTGGACCTCAAGAAAATAAGCTCTTTAGGACTTAAGAAAATCTTTGACCTAAAAGCATCTTGGGGTCACCGGACCAGATTTCATATAGTTATTCATTGTGAGACCATATAGGATCCAAACACAACTTGTTAGGGCATATAGCGGTGGAAGAAAGAAAGAATCTAACTGTAGTATTCCATCTCACACTACAACCAACTTTATTCTCCGAACAAAATTGGCCATATCTACACACTAAGAACGTCCCTGATAGGGGATACATGAGCTCGTGTGTGAGCTTTTGTGGAAGTCCGCTACGGATGTATCACGTATGCATTGGGGTGGCTCGTTGATGGGGCATCCATGGTAAATACATGACTACTAAAATTTAATGAGGAAAACCTGATAAATACGCTTTGAACCTCGACACTAGTATGAACATTTGTTATATCTCAAACTTTCAAATCTATGTCCGTAGTAAGTGTGGATATTTCTATTATAGAGATCAAAACGAAACATTTTAAGCAACTATCAACAATTTGAATAAACCACCTGGAAAAATTAACAAAGTTCTTGATCTCCCTTGTAACGAAAATTATCATACCAATGTTAAATTGCATGTTCGATCAATTAATCCGTCATGGCAAAAATGCATATCTATTCGATCTATCGTCTATACAAAAAGATGAAGGGAGAGAAGACAATAAAAACACTGTAACCACTTCATATAAGACCAGTTGTTACATTTAGAACCTAAGCACAGTTACTAAACTGACTATATTTTAACCACTATATATATGAACTTCATGCAGTCATCACAAATACTAGATAACAAAACTACATTAGTTAAGTCCTATATCTCTTTCTAGGAAAGAACTGATTTACGGACCAAATCTAGCTTCCAACCACCACAGAACAGCATGTGGCCTTGCAACTTGCACTAGACTCTTTCAGTGCCACCAGATGAACAATAGGATGTTGAGGAACGTACTGATAGTGGCAAGATTGGTCCAACATGGTTGAAGAAGACCGTCCTTTCTGGCCTATCGATCGCTCATTCTCCGTGCTTGAAGCTTCTTTACCAACCTTAACAAGAGGTATCTTTGATGCCATTTCTAGTGCAACAAGTTAAGAAGATTAAAACTAGAAGTAAATATGTTGTTGGTTGTTGGTGTGTATAAAAGTTTTGAGAAGATGAAACTTTATATGAGGGAAAAGGGTTAGAACCGTAAATTCAGCAACTTTTCGCACCAGTAAATGAAACACCTTTTCAAGTGGTGATGATTCCTTTAAGATAAGTCGGTAGAATGAATATGGAGTTGAAATGAGATCAAAAGAATACACATCTATCCGGATAACAGAGTTATCTTAGTGTGTTCAACTTATTAATTAATAATACCTCATCAAAATGTGACCACATGAAATGGTGTGGTACTAGGATATTCATGGTCTGAAACATTCATGGTTAACCATCGTATTGTGGAAGGTTAAAAAATATCAGTTTGTTGTATGAGCATCATTAAAGAGAATTTGAATTTTGCTTTCATTCGATACTAAGAAATATGTTCGATCTCTTACTTTCACGCAACACTAGCAAAGGAACACAATTATTATTATACTAAAGGGTGCGGATGTCATTTTGTTTCTCAATTTACAGCGCCACATCATACCACATTTCACTCTCTTTCATAATACCATGGAAATGATCACCAATTCACCAGTTCTCTCCATTTCAAATAAATAATAATATATAATTAAAATTTTGACATATTACCAACTAATTAACTAAATATATTGATTTATAACTAGTAAATAATTCTCCCTTCGTCCCTCTACAAGTGTCATAGTTTGAAAAACATAAAGTTTAAGAAAGTTTGAATGATTGTACTTTTTGATTAACAAATGATTATAGTGCCCTTAATATATATAAAAAGACAAAATTTAAGAAACTTGAATGATTGATTTGTGTAAGGGTAAACTTGAAAATTAGTTAATAAATTTTGAAAATAGACATTTGTAATGGACAAACTAAAAAGGAAATGTTAACATTTTCAAAGGGACGGAGAGAGTATTTATATTCTATAGCTAAAAGGGTTTAAGCCCATTTGTGTCTAAAAGGTTCAAGCCAATTTATCTAAGGTTGATTTTTTGTTATGAACGACTTTTCTTCAAAATTGAATTACCCAATTCCTCTTATTACTTCTGCAAAAAGTTTTAAAAAAACACAAATTGTTTTTGGCAGTGGTTACCTCTCCAAACAAAGAGCAGAGCGGCATTATCATCATGGAAATTCCCACGATATCTTCACCGCTAGCAGCGCCAACTATGGACGGGGTAGTGTTTGCCGTCGGCGCCGCTTGCCATGTCACCTGTTTGGCTGCAAATCGATGCCCACATTTGATAGCTAGTCTTAGTGACTGAAAAACATCTACAAAAATCATGACGATTTGTAACA
Source organism: Bidens hawaiensis (assembly GCF_021521415.1). Classification (NCBI taxonomy): domain Eukaryota; kingdom Viridiplantae; phylum Streptophyta; class Magnoliopsida; order Asterales; family Asteraceae; genus Bidens; species Bidens hawaiensis. The sequence goes on along the minus strand of NW_027497002.1, from coordinate 58,635 downwards.
ACAGGAATTAGTTGCAAATCAAAAGATAATCTAGCGACCACATTTTTGTCGCATAGCTATCTCTAAAATTAAAATAACATATATAGTATTCTTGAAACGATCAAAAAAATGAAAATTGTCATAGCTTTATACTAAAAGACCAAAATTAAATCAAATTTAAAAAAATGTACTTATGGTCATAAAACGATTGTGAAGGTTAGAAAAAATGTGACTAAACATTAAGTTCTAGTGAAAAAAACAGTCATGAAATACCTTTTAAAGAAAAAAATTAAGAAAAATGAAATTAGATTTGGACTCCAGCTGCAAAACTTTCAAAAAGAAAAAAGATTATAAGAAATCAAATCAAATTCCGACGCTAAAAAGCGAAAACAAATTAAAACTCTTGTTGCAAAGCGTTCGTCGCAACTCAGTAGCAGAAGGTTTTCGGCGCAACGTATAATAGCCATACCGGACATATGGTAGAGAAGTATTATGTTAATAGATAAAGCATCAGAACAAATCAAGACGCCAGAAAATGTGGCATGCAGAAGCAAGCAAGACAAATATATGACAAAACGATGCTAGCCTTTAAGTCTTTAACCTTAATCTATCATTTATCTGAAGACCTATCCTTGAACATGTCCTCTACCCCTCCACCTTCCACAAATGGAGTTTCAACGACTCTTAACAAATGTTGTGTCATTTATTTCAAACGTCTTCTTCACATATCCAAACCATCTTAATCTTCCCTCTCATATCTTATATGCTATGTAGTCATCCTTAACCAGGCCCGGCTCCGAGAAAGCGAAAAAATTTTGGGCTAAAGGCGAAATCTTTTTTGGGCCTTTAGCAAAAGGAACATTTTTTTTTGGTTTAAACAATTTAATTCCAAATAGGCTTACTTTATTATGATTTAAGTTGTGTAAAAAGTTTGTATAAAATAAACTTAAAAATGTCTCAATAAGATTAGAACCCACAACCTTTTATGTAGATGTCATACTCATTACCACTAGACCAAGCTAGTGGTCATGTAATTGTGTTGAAACATTGAATACACATATTTTTTCATAAAAGAAAATATAATTTTAAAAAAAAAATCGGGCCTAGCGGGGTGTCGGGTCTGTGGCGTCGACTACCCCGCCTTACCCTATAGCCGGCTCTGTCCTTAACTATTCCTGAAAAAATTTGTACTTTATTCAGCCCACACATCCACCTCATCATTATCATCTCTACTACCTCCGGCTTATGTGCATGGGTCTTATTGATGGATGGACAATCTGATCCATAAAACACAGTTAGTTGGACTGCAATATCCTACAAAATCTTTTCTTTAATTTAGTTGGAACCTCTTATCACATAATGCCCGTTTGGCTACTCTCCACCTACATAGCTACACCAGCCTACATGGACGTGATGGCTTACATCACTATTTCTATCCTTGTTGCTCTGTATAAACATCCTAGTACTTGAACTTCGTTGACTATGGATCACATAGCATTCGATGGTGATATGGTCGTCTTAGAGCCACTAATCCTTAAACTGTTTGCTCTTTAATGATGTATGTCACTCGTCTAGCCTCACATTCAAGCTCTGTTTACTTTGTGTGACTAACACCATGTTGTCAGCGAAAAGCATGCACTACAAAATCTCTGATTTGATTAACCATCACCTCTCTGAGGATATGGTTGATGACAGGACTTCTTAGAGACGTAGGATTAAGATAATGGATTTTTAGGTGAAGAATATAATTTTGGTTAGAAATATGCTTACTTACCATACCTTTCCTACTTATTATTTTTATTACTATTACTATTACTATTATTATTATTATTATTTTATTTTTATTACTCCTGCTACTAGTTACTCATATTTTATTTCATTAAATTCTTTCGTTAATACTAATTGCTACATCATTCTAACATACTTTTTATATTATTTGTTTTACGTTTATATTGTTTTTTTTATATTAGAGAGTCTCGCTAGAGGCAGTCTCTCTATCTCCAAAGATAGAAGTAATGTTTGCATATATCCGCTCTTCCTAAGACTCTACTAATACCTTTTAATATTCATGGGAGTTAATGGATACGGTAGTTGTTGTATATCCCTTGTGACAAAGAGTTATGTCACCACGGCGTAAATAGTCATTAAATTTTGTCGCAAGTTGGTTACTGTCACTCTAGAAAACGGTATGAACTTCTAATTGGGTATTCTCAGTCTAATTTATTCGGCCTTAACTATTGGGTTTGGTATTGGCTTTAAAGTCCTAACTAGTAAGAGGGCGATGTAAAATAAATGATTTTTACGGGCCTTATCTCATTTCGATTATGAATATTTAGACTTTCCACGTCTTAATATGTATTGTAGTGTAATCTTCTATTTAATGGACGGCCTAAACAAGATTGTATAATACGACCTCATTGTTATTATTAGTTGTAATTTGTATATATCATTTTTGTTTTCTTTACAAAATACAGGTTACGAACTATTATCAGCACACAATATAAGTTGCAGTTAATGTGGCGAGTTACATATTAACTTACTTTAAAAAGGATTGCGGCGATTAATACCACATAAACAAGTAGCTAAATTGATAAACGTATTATTTTACAATAGTCATTATTGCTCAAATAATTTATCTACATGTTCACCAAAATAGGAATATCTAACACAAAATAAAGTTTTTCAATAATTTACACCAAATTAAACAAACATGATAATAAAAATCTTGCACATATGTATCACTAGAGTCCTCTTAAATTTTAAAACGTGTTGCTTGTATGGTCCCGGACATGAAAGCGATCTAAGAAGATTGGTAAAGTATATCATGTGCAAAACTTATTTGGTCTATATCATCTTCATCATCATCACACACACACATCTTAAACCTACCCTCCCAAATTCGGTCCATATCATCATCACACATCCTCAACCTATGTGTTTTTTATCATTGACTTGTGCTCACAAATATTAACTTAAACTATACATATGATATGACTTTGTTAATAATACAATATATGGAGTTGGTTTTTAAGTTCTAACGATTGGAGCATTATTGCTTCTTTATTTTGATTGTATTATATGCAATTTCTTAGTATTATTTTAAAGGTCCAATAAGCTCAAATCTTGAAACCAAACAAGGACAAATCATTAGCTTTTTGGTTTGATCCGTTAGTTTTTGACACTGTGGTTTCAGCTTACAGTTGTGAATAGGCGAATAGCATCGACGAATTGACTCGCATTTTGTTTTAGAAACAACATAATAAATTTGTGAATACCCCTAATCCCTATCATCAGTGTTATTTGTTTAAATCTTTCTTAAAACCACACCCTCATCATCCACTTTGACAACCTTGTTAGCGACAATATAATCTATCATAATAATATATAAATGTCTATAACATGACTCGAATCCTTTAACCTCCAAATGATAAAACACATTATAATACACCAATATACAATTGGGCTCAATGTCCATTGGTTGTTGTCATCATTGCCTAAAATATCACAAACCACGTAACCACTCTTGTTTATCTAGAGCTCAGACACCATAAGCCACTTCATCGTAACAACTTTCATCGTGATTTCCAACCCATCAATAACCCCCCCCCACCCCCCACCCCCCCCACCCCCCCCCCACACACACACACACGCTATTCATAGCCTTCATTTCATACAAGTCAACAATATACCACACTCGAATGGTGAACTTTTATTCTCATAACTTCCAACTTTATTAGTCATTTTGTGTCTCGCAACACAAAATTTATTAAACATATTACGTGTGATAACACGCAACTTTATTAGCAATTCTAAGCCTCTTAACTTCCCAATTTTTCAAGTGTGCTCCCTTCACTTCAATATTTGATTTATTTAGCACCTGTATATACACATAAACATTTATAAATGATAATGTTACTTACAACCACTGAACCAGTGGCGGATCTAGACTTGAAACCGAGTCGTAGCGTTCAAAAAAATTTTAATGCAATGTTAACGAAACAAATATAAACAACACGACAACAAATAAATTTAAACTAACCGGGTTAACGAACCAACAGTGGCGGATCTAGGTTGAGCTGCAAATATCTCCTCTTCGGTTTTTGATAGCTTGAAACCGAGCCATTACATCTTCATTTACTTTATCAAATGTTTCTTTTTCGACCTCACAAACTAAAGCATTGTTCAAATACTCATTACCCATTCGATTGCGCAAATTCGTCTTGATAAGCTTCATTTTAAAGACACATCTTTCAACGGTTGCAGTTGCAACCGGTAAAACCAATGCTAGCTTCAATATTCGATAAACCAAAGGAAAAGTTGTGTGTTTTCCGGTTTCCACCATTACACGAGCAAGATCACTCATTCCACCCAATTTTGCAAATTTACCATCTTCCTTTAAAGTGTAATAAAAGGTCGTAAGATCACCCGGAATACACCCTCTTTCTTCGTTAGTAAAATCATTCGGATACATCTTCCTTTAAAGTGTAATAAAAGGTCGTAAGATCACCTGGAATACATCATCTTTCTCCTATAGTAAAAATCATTCATAAAATTCTTTAACGCCGGTATGTTTTTTTGCAACAGCCACAATCACTAACTGAAGTTAATGAGCAAAGCAATGTATGTAATGTGCTGATGGATTATCTCTTAAAATCAAAGCTTTTAATCCATTAAACTTTCCTCGCATGTTGCTTGCACCATCATAACCTTGACCCCTGACCTATGTGAACAATTATAAACTATAAGTATAAGATACATATATAATATATTTTATTAAAGTTTATGTAACAAAAGTATGAAATGTATTACTTACTTAATCAATGCTCAACTGGTTATTTAATAATAAAGAAACAATGGCTTCTATAAGAGTTGCAGAAGATGTATTATATACGTGAGCAACTTGTCACACCCTCATTCTAGGCCTAGGGATATAATCCATAGCTGGTACCATGTTTGTAAATAAATCAGAGTAGCAGGTTATAGCGGAAGTCTTTATAAAAACATAAGGATCGATATTATAAATATTTACAAAAGACGAGACAAAAGTCTCGTTTAGTATTTACTTGTTTATAGTTTACAAAAAACCATGTTTTAATATTTACACAAAATTATCCAAGCCATCGGATTCTAGAGCTTCTTCGTCCTTCAAGCTCTAATCTTGATTACCTACAAAATGTGAATATGCTGACGCTAAAATATTTTCTTTACTTAATTACCCCTCAAGATCATGTAAGTCTCGGCCTATCTTGGCTTAGGAATAATCAAGTTAAAACAATCATCATAAACTCGAGTCTCTGCACTAGGTCACCTCAGCGAAACACCGCAGCGTTTATGACATAACTTAGGTACTATAAATATACAAATGGCCATTCCCCACTCGGACGTAACTTAGGTCCGGCCCATCGTGGCTGGAGGTCGTGACCAAGCATGGTGCGATGTGCCCACCGCATTCCACATATGTAAGGATCCAGACAAACGAATACCATAGCCTGAGGGCTGGCTTATACTCTTATTTATAATGTTTTTTAGAGACACGAAGCCTCATGTAAAGTTTTACACATAACACGTTTGTTTGTTTGAAAACAAGTTTGTAAAAGTGGGGCGTATTCACCTTTTCAATGGGATCGGCTTCCAACACCGTCTGTTAGTCTTTCCTTCGCTATCTCGCACCTATAGTACGAGTATAACATTCATTAGTCGGATACACGATCCGGCTTAAGACCTTTAGTCTCATTCATCTCGATGAACCTTTAGTTCATTATTTTACTTTAAAACCTTTAGTTGAAAAGTAATATTGATAAACTTTTAGTTTATAAAACCCGATGTTTCTTCTTTATTAAGAAACGTATTTCTTTATTATTTAACTATACTCATTATACTTAAATAATATATTTCATAACAAAGAATAATTATATATATATATATATATATATATATATTTTATCTTTCTTTTCTTTATTTTCTATGTTATGTCTTTCATTGTTTATCGAGAATAATTCCGACTCAGGTATTAAGCCCTTGTAATATTTTATTATTATTTTGGTCGGGCATTATGCCTACCTTGCTTGGCTTGGCAACACCCTAGACACTTGGGCAGCACTTCGACATCGCTCAATCAATACTCTTTTCTTTGCAAATTCTTCCTCTTCTCTTGGCACGCTTTTCGAGATACCAATACTCTTGGCACGCACTTCGAGGAAATTGTCGGGTCGTCAGGCAGCACTTCCTTCTTGTTCGGGATGTCGGGGAGTGGCACGAATATCGAGGTACTAATTACGGAAAACGGGGTTTCGGGGCACGGATTTCGAGGTGGATCGTGGGCACGCTTTACGAGGTAGAGAGAGAAACTAGTGAGAGGGTAAAGTTTGTGTTTTTGGTGTGCAAATGGGAAGAGCCGGAGGCTGCTATTTATAGACTTGAAATTGGACCCCATCGCGCTACGCGATGGGTTCCTTGGCAAGCCCATCGCGTAGCGCGATGTAGGCTTGCTGAGTCACATCGTAGACCTGCCACGTGGCGACACGTGGCGGACGTGTTGCCACGTGGTGACACGTGGCGGCATACGTTGCCACTGTGTGCCACGTGGCACACGTGTCAATATCTATCAGACACCCCATCGCGATACGCGATGGGTGTCTCTCTTGACCTGTCGCGTAGCGCGATGGGTCAAGAAAACAGATTTTTTATTTTAGTCCCTGGAGTTTATAAATTGGCAGAATTGGTCCTTTTACTTTGGAAATTGACATTTTTGGCCCGAAAATTACGTGATGTTACATCCTCCCCACATTGAAATAAATCTTGTCATCGAGATTGCTTATGAGAACAAGTGGGGGTATTTCTTTTTCATCTCGGATTCGAGTTCCCATGTGTACTCGGGTCCTCTTCGGGAATCCCATCTTACTTTCACGATTTTTAACGTTCGTCATTTAAGTTTCTTTAATTTTGAATCTTTGATTTGAATGGAACGTTCTACGAATTTTAAATTCTCATTGATTTCTACATCTTTTAAGGGCATTGTAAGAGATTCATCGGCTAGACATTTTCGTAGGTTTGAGACATGGAATACATCGTGTATCCCTTGCATTTCCTCGGGTAGTCGCAAACGGTACCAATTCGTTCGAGTACCTCAAAGGGTCCAACGAATCGAAAACTTAGTTTGCCTTTCTTGCCGAAACGGACTACGCCCTTCCATGGCGAGACTTTTAAAAGAACTTTATCACCGACATTAAATTCTAACGGCTTACGACGGATATCAGCGTAACTCTTTTGGCGATCACGTGCCGTCTTAAGTCGTTCGCGGATTTGAAGAACTTTTTCGGTGGGTTCTTGAACTATTTCGGGTCCAGACAATTGATTATCTCCGGTTTCAGACCAGCACACGGGCGTTCTACATTTTCGACCATATAACGCCTCGAATAGTGCGGCTTGAATGCTCGAGTGATAGCTATTGTTATATGAAAATTCCATTAGGGGTAAGTGGTTATCCCAACTTCCTCCTAAGTCTACACACAAGCGCGGAGCATATCTTCCAACATTTGAATTGTCCTTTTGCTTTGCCCATCGGTTTGTGGATGATAGGCAGTGCTAAGGTTTAGTTTTGTACCAAGTGCTTGTTGGAAGCTTTTCCAAAAGTGAGACGTAAAGCGACTGTCTCGATCAGAAATGATAGACAGCGGTACTCCATGAAAAGCAACGATGTTGTTCACATAGATACGTGCTAATCTATCCATTGAGTACGACTCATTGATAGGAATGAAGTGTGCGGATTTTGTTAAACGATCCACAATCACCCATATAGCATTATGTTGTCGAGTCGTCTTCGGGAGTTTGGTTATGAAGTCCATGGTTATCAACTCCCACTTCCATACGGGAAGTTCAGGTTGCTGAAGCAGTCCCGAAGGCTTTTGGTGTTCAGCCTTGACTTTCAAACATGTTAGACATTTCGCAACATGCGAAGCGATGTCCTTTTTCATCCCATTCCACCAGTAGTTCGACTTAAGGTTTTGATACATTTTGTCACTACCGGGGTGCATCATGTACTTGGTTTTATGTGCTTCATTCATGATTTTCTCACACAAGTCCCCAATGATTGGTACCCAAATCCGGTTTCCCATTCTAAGGGTACCATCGTCACCTTTGACTAACGAGTCAATGGTGCCGTTACGTTTTTCATCGGAGATCTTGTTTTCGTGGATAGCTTGAGCTTGAGCAGATTTAATTTGGTCGATAAGATCAATTTGAAGTTCTAGCCTTAACGCTCAGACTCTTTTTGGCTTTTCGTGCTCTTTACGACTTAAGGCATCAGCCACAAAGTTGGCTTTACCTTCGTGATAAACGATTTCACAGTCGTAGTCGTTAAGAGTTTCCATCCAGCGTCGTTGGCGCATGTTAAGCTCTTTTTGCTCAAAGATGTATTTCAAGCTTTTATGATCGGTGTACACGATAAATCTTACTCCATAGAGATAGTGTCTCCATATCTTAAGTGCAGAGATTATGGCGCCTAACTCTAGATCGTGAGTCGTGTAGTTCTTTTTGTGCACCTTGAGTTGACGAGAGGCGTAAGCTATTACTTTATTTCGTTGCATTAATACACATCCCAAAGACAACAAAGTCTTCGGTACCTTATGGAAAGGCCAGTATAGGAGCTTGGGTAAGCTTTTGTTTAAGTATATCGAACGCCTCTTGTTGCTTTGTTCCCCATTCATACTTGATGTTTTTGCGAGTCAAAGAAGTTAGGGGAACAGCGATTCGGGAAAAGTTTTCGATGAACCTACGGTAGTAGTTGGCCAATCCCAAGAAACTTCGAATCTCGGTTGTCGACTTTGGAATCTCCCACTTAGAGATAGCTTCAATCTTAGCGGGGTCCACTTGAATACCGTTGACGTTGATAATGTGACCAAGAAATTGCACCTCGTGCAACCAGAACTCGCATTTCGAAAACTTGGCGTACAACTTCTCGGTCCTAAGGATTTCAAGTAGGGTTCGAAGGTGATTTTCATGATCGTCCTTAGATTTAGAATAAATGAGTATGTCATCGATGAAAACGATAACAAATTTGTCCAAGTAAGACTTACAAATTCGGTTCATCATATCCATAAATGCAGATGGGGCATTAGTAAGTCCAAACGGCATAATCGTGAACTCATAATGTCCATATCTTGTTCGGAAAGCGGTTTTCGGAATATCTTCGGATTGAACTTTGAGTTGGTGATAGCCGGAACGAAGATCGATTTTTGAAAAATAGCTAGCACCTTGGAGTTGATCGAATAGGTCGTCGATTTGGGGAAGTGGATATCGATTCTTGATTGTAACTTTGTTGAGAGCTCGGTAGTCGATGCACATCCGCATGGATCCGTCCTTCTTCTTGACGAATAGTATCGGCGCTCCCCATGGTGATGAACTAGGTCTTATGAAACATTTCTCGAGAAGTTCGTCCAATTGTTTCTTCAGTTCTTTCATCTCGGTTGGCGCGAGGCGATACGGAGCCTTGGCGATTGGAGCAGTACCAGGAATGAGATCGATCCTAAACTCTACTTCACGATCGGGAGGAATGCCGGGGAGTTCGTCGGGAAATACATCGTCATATTCGGAAACAATGGGAACGTCTTTAAGTTCTTTGGGTTTGGATTCCTCGGTGACGTAGGCCATGAATGCTAAGCATCTTTGATTCAAACATTTGTTAGCCCTTATCATGGAGATTAGGGTAACTTGGCCAGCGTCTTTATCCCATTCAATTCGAATAGTTTGTTTATCCGGGCTTGAAGTTCGACGGTCTTGCTATTGCAAAGGATACGAGCATGGTTGTCAGATAACCAATCCATACCCAATACAAGATCAAAACCAGCAAGAGTCATAGGTAACAATATAATAGGCAAAACATAACCGGCTAATAAGATTTTTCCGTTTTCTAAAGCTTCGGTAATTTTAACAGTTTCGCCATTAGCAGTCTCGACGCTTAGAGTTTTATTGAGTTTGATTAAAGGTTATAATCTATAAAACTTATAATCTATAAAACTTAAGTTGGCACCCGAATCAAACAGGACTCTAGCATAAGTGTTATTAACAAGAAATGTACCGGTAATTGTTTCCGGCATGTCGGCCGCTTTCTTTGTGTCTAAGACAAAGACCCTTGCATTGCCCTTCTTGGGCTCATTCTTCTGACTGCTACCACCCGCACCACCAGTTGCGGGCTTATTCTTGGGACACTCAAAACTAAGATGCCCCATCTCCTTGCAATTGTAGCAGGTCATCTTCTTCTTCCAACAATCAGTCGTGGCATGGCCGGTTCGGTTACATGATTCACAGACTTGAGAAGAAAAGTTGCATCTACCTCTATGATATTTCTTACAAATTTTGCATTGAGGGATGCCAAGATGGAGCTGTTAACTTATTATTATTTTTTCCATTCCCTAAACAATACTTACCAATATCCAGGTTGTTCTCACAAAACAACTTCAAATGTTTTTTTTTTTTTTATAAGCGGTGAAAGGTGGTTTGGTTGGGTTGGGTTAATGGGTTTTTTTGTTTGGGCTTTGGCTTTTGATTGGGTTTAAAACATAGATTGCTTGGGCTTAACATCTTAGTGGTAACGTTATTTTTTTCCAGCAGTTACAAAACACGAAAATCGGTCAAATTTTTTTTACACTACCGGTAAAAAGTTGAGCCGTAGCGGAGCTATATGTATGTCCGCTACTGCACTGAACCACATTTTGTGGGTATAAAAGAGATAATTTGACATGTAAAATTTGTTTCTTTTCTTTTACCATTAATTGTTACACACACTGTAGAGATTAAACCCTTAACATCTTATTTATATACAAACCACCTTATTACATTATCAAGAACGACCAACAAACATGTAAAATTTGTTGTTTTATTCATTTATCACGGGGCCATAGGTAAAGATTAGGGATGGGATCGGTATCGTAAATCCTAATCCCAAAAATTGTAAATTCTTGGTACGGGTAACGTAATTTTCTGTTCGGTACCGGTATCATGATGGTACCATTCAGGAAATACCGGTACCGTATTGATACCGAAACTCAAAACTTTGATAATAATTCGATACCGACAATACCAAATCAGTACCGATTTCGACACCGGTACCGGTCTAGTAAAGAACGGGTACACTTTAGCCACCTGGGTCAACCTTTCCGGCTATATTTCATCTAACACCGTTCCATCATCCAATCAAAAGCACCATTATTATCATAACCTTTTCTACTACTTTGTAGACATAACTTTTTTTTTTTTTTTTTTGTATAAGTTCTTTTAGACATAATTATGAGATATACTGAGTTAGTCCAAAAAAGACAACTGCTACATTAAACGACCGACGTAAGCATATACCAAGTATTTAGTTCAACCCCTTCGTTATTCCCAACGCACAATCACCATAACAATAACAATAACCCCTGTTCTTTTTATCATACATTCTCAAACCTGTTTGTTTTTTTCAAAACCGTTCGGTTTTCGTGTTCAATTCAGTTTTTTTGGTTATTCTAATCGTAATTTTTGGGCCAAAGAAGTTTGACCCATGATATACTGAAATTAGGCCTAAATTTTTTTTAAAAAAGATTAATAATTAATAGTATATTGCACATTTTGGTGCGTAGAATATTGCATCTTTAATTCTTTAAAATGTTTCAATCTCACTGATCAATGTTAAAAATAAAACAAATATCCAAGTTTATAAAACATAAACGATTCAACAAAAAAGTAAGTCACCAAATCGGTTTTTTTTGGTTATTCACAAAACAGAACCAAAACTGAACCGTCGGTTTCTAATTCGTTTTATTTATTTATTTTTTTGGTGTTTCGGTTTCAACTCGGTTTTTCCGGTTTATGCACACCCCTAATATGAGCATTGGTTTTAAGCATATGTAAATCTTTGTAATTATTATTCTTACCTACTAATATTATTGTTGATCAGTTTGGGCATGGACAATCAAACCCTACATATCTTCTAGAATTACAATCAGGTCATTTGGTTAAGAGGTATGTTATGAGAAAGAAGCCCCCTGGGAAGCTTCTTCAATCCGCTCATGCTGTCGAGAGAGAGTTTCAGGTAATTAACTAATTATACGTATATATATTTTCGTGTTTGCGCGATTGATTTCATAAGTTTAATTAATGTGACAGGTGCTTAATGCATTAGGTACTCATACACTCGTTCCTGTACCCAAAGTGTTCTGTTTGTGTACCGATTCGAGTGTGATCGGAACTCCGTTTTATATTATGGAGTTTTTGGAGGGGCGGATATATCTAGACCCGATGTTACCTGTATGAACCCGAGCCTCTGGTTTATTTTGTAAATCGTTACTTGGATTGTAATTAGTTATATATTAATATGTTTATTATCTGTAAATTTTTATGATAGGGTGTGGCGCCTGATAAAAGGAGGGCTTTATACCATGCAACTTCTAATGCTTTAGCTTCTCTTCATTCTGTTGACGTGTATGCAATTGGTTTGGGAAGCTTTGGGCGACGAAACAATTACTGTCAACGACAGGTGTGTTGACTTTAAACCATGAAATTTTGACCTTTTTTCATTTTTTTGTAAATATGGATTATAGATTATAGGGAAAGTCATAAAAATATTCATTTTGACGGAGGATATTAACAAAATGAACTTGACCTTTTGAAATTAAAAAATAACCATAACTTTTTATTTAATTTCAAATAGTTTCCACCAATCAAAGGACTCGTGTCACAGATCACTGACTGATTAAACCCTTGATTAAATCTCTTGCGCGATTTTATTTTGTAAAGAAAATCAAGTTTTTTAATTCGTGGGGCCTCCGACGCAGTGAGCCAGATAGAAATCTGCTGCGCAAAAGACACTTGTCGGGCTCTGGTTGATCTGTAATTATTTAAAGTCAACGCTATTTTGTTAACTTTCTCTGTCAAAATGGATATTTTCGTGATTTTTTCTATATTTTATTGGCATCACGAATAATACTTTTTTCGTGAAAATATTAAAGGTCGAAAGGTGGGCAAATCAGTATATCGCTTCAACTGGTGAAGGAAAATCCGAAAGGAACCCTAAAATGTTGGAGTTGATTAAGTGGTTGCGTGAGAATATACCGTCTGACGATTCTTCCGGAAGCAAAGCAGGTCTTGTTCATGGCGATTTTCGGATGGATAATTTAGTCTTTCATCCTATTGAGGTTTGCATTATGTATTACTCCCTCCGTCCCTCTACAAGTGTCATAGTTTGAAAAACACAAAATTTAAGAAAGTTTGAATGATTGCACTTTTTTCTTAACAAATTACTATAATGCCCTTGACATATATAAAAAGACAAAATTTAAGAAAGTTGGAATGATTGTATTTTAAGGGTAAAATTGGAAATTAATTAATAAAGTTTGAAATTGGACATTTGTAATGGGACAAACTAAAAAGGAAATGTAGACACTTTCAAAGGGACGGAGGGAGTATAATTTTTTTTCGTAATTTGGTTTATTAATACTTCTTGTTAATATTCTAATATTATGTGAAATGCAGGATAGAGTGATTGGTATTCTTGATTGGGAGTAATCAACTCTTGGAAATCAAATGTGTGATATTGCATACTGTTGTATGGTAAATACATATTTATTTTACTTAAAACATATTTGTAAAGTGAAAATTAATCACCTTTTCTTTCTTTTTATTTTTTTCGACAGTTGTACATTGCAGATTTCACACAGGATAAAGTGAAACATAATAACGGTTTTGAACTTAACCTCCCGGAAGGAGTTCCTTCTTTAGAAGAATATCTAACAGACTACTGTTCTGCTGCTGTAAGTTTGATACATATAACATATATTAAATATAATAACTATTATAATATTTAATAATATTTTATTTTATTTTAGGGAAAACCATGGCCTGCTGCCGGTTGGAAGTTTTATATTGCATTTTCACTTTTTCGCGACGCTTCAATCTTAGCTGGTGTCCATAGCAGATACATCATGGTATGATGGAATAATAATTTTGTATTTTTTTAATTGAAATAACTTGAAAAAAATGTATAAACTTTTTAAATATTTTAGGGTAACTCGTCAGGTGGAAAGCGTGCCCAAGATGCAGGGGAGAAGGCGAATAATCTTATACAAATTGCTTGGTCTTATATACAAAGGGAAAATGTTTTGTCACTAAATCCTCCATCTGGTAACTTTATTTATTTTGCTTAAATAATATAAATTTACGAGTGAATTATGCACATGTTAATGGACCGTTTTTTTTAATTGTAGTTACAAATGGAAAAGATCAAGGGCTAGAAAGTGGAGGCAGATTTGTTCCTAATAAAAAAGTTAAGGATTTAAGAGAGAAACTAATAAAATTTATTGAAGAACGTGTGTATCCGATGGAGCAAGAGTTTAGTAAGCTTGCTCAGTCGGATAAACGCTGGACGATACATCCACACGAGGAAAAGTTAAAAGAGATTGCAAAGAAAGAAGGATTATGGAATCTTTTTATACCTGTAAGTGTATATTTATTAATTACAAGTGCATATTTAATATTTAATATACGTTAGTTTTTGTAAATTTTATTACTTGTAATGCAGCTTGATAGTGCTGCAAGGGCAAGAGAAATTCTTTTTGGAGGAAAACGCGATGATGTCATCGGAACGGGATTCCCCAACCAATTGGGTGCAGGCCTTTCGAATCTTGAATATGGATACCTTTGTGAGATTATGGGTCGGTCTGTGTGGGCCCCACAGTTGTTCAATTGTGGGGCACCTGATACCGGAAATATGGAGGTAAAAAGTTAAAACCTTTAAAAGATTAGTAAAAAATAGATTAAAAAGACTTAAGTAATTTGATTTTATTTTTTAAAGGTATTATTGCGGTACGGAAACAAAGAACAACTTTAAGAATGGCTGATTCCGTTATTAAATGGAACGATTCGGTCTGGATTTGCAATGACCGAACCGCAAGTTGCCTCTTCTGATGCAACTAATATAGAGTGTTCTATAAAAAGGTATTCTATTAATGGTGGGATATTTAAATGATTCGTGGTTTGACATCACTTTTCCGTTAAAAACTATCTGGGATTAACGGCAAGGACTAAACGTGATGCCCTCTAACGAATGGTTGGACTAAGTTTGCAATTTTTTAATCTGTAGACCAAACTTGCAATATGTTCAAACAACAGGGACAATTTCTGCAATTTTATATAATTAAAATAATAAAATTAAAATTATACGAGAATTTTAATTAAGTTAATAACCTGAACAGAGAAGGTGATACGTATGTAATAAACGGAAAGAAATGGTGGACAAGTGGAGCAATGGATCCAAGATGCAAACTCCTTATACTTATGGTTAGTTAAATTATACGAGAGTTGACTTTTTTAGGTCAAACATGGTTCTTCTGAGTTGACTTTATTTAACCACATGAAAACACAGGGGAAAACCGACTTCAATGCACCAATTCACAAGCAACAATCCATGATTCTTGTAGACATCAATACTCCCGGTGTTAAAATAATAAGACCTTTAACTGTATTCGGGTTCGATGACGCACCTCACGGGCACGCTGAGGTTTGGTTTGAAAACGTCCGTGTGCCAGCTAAGAACATACTGTTGGGAGAGGGTCGAGGCTTTGAGATTGCACAGGTGACAATTAATCGCCAAATTACCCTTTAAACAGACTGTTTAACTTGATTATGAAGTAAACGTGTTGAATATTTGCAGGGTCGGTTGGGTCCCGGTAGGTTGCATCACTGCATGAGGTTAATCGGTGCAGCGGAGCGAGGGATGCAGTTAATGGTTCAGAGATCTGTTGAAAGAAAAACATTTGGCAAATTAATAGCTCAACATGGCTCATTTGTTTCTGATTTAGCTAAGGTGATTATTTGAATAGTATTATTTTATTAATTTATTTTGGTTACTTAAATGTTGGAGATATTTTAATGCAGTGCCGAATAGAATTAGAGAAAACTAGATTATTAGTATTTGAAGCTGCAGACCAACTTGATCGGTTTGGAAACAAGAAAGCACGTGGGGCCCTTGCAATGGCCAAGGTAAACTTTAATCCTCACATTGTAGTTGACTATTAACCTTGTTTGTGTTCATTCGCTAAAAAATGAGTGTCCATGTTCATTTGTTAATATTATAAACGAACAGTTCACAAAAATAAACGACACAAATAGACGGACATAGATGAACGAACATAACCGAGTGAACACCAGTTTAAAAGGGAACGTGTACATTAATTTGCTGCGCCTAAAAAGTAAACTTGGATTCATTGTAATGGGTAATGTTTTAATTTCATAAAACAAAACTAAACCGTGGCGGGCCTAAAATATTATAATGAGTGTGTATAGAGACGTAAACAAACGAACATAAATGAGTTTAAACGAACAAACTAAAAGAACGTATAACGAACGAACGTAGACGAGCGTCAACTAACGAACATACACAAGCGTAAATGAATAAACGTACAAGAAATGTGTTCATGTTCGTGCGTTGAACGCAAAACATTGTTCATGCCAGTTTGTTTATTAAATAAACGAACTTCCTGCCGAACATTTCACAAAATGTTCACTGATCGTGCCAGTTCATTTACAGGCCTTTTGAGATATGAGTTAGGCAACGGGCCAAAACAAGTTTGGTTGACCTGAAAGTGCCTTTTGACCATTTTAAAAAATATATGATTTATTAATCATGATTCATGATAATATGAACAATATTAGTTAAATGATTTACGAAGTTGAAGCTTTGACCTATTTGCAATTAATATTATATGATATATGACAGGTGGCAGCTCCAAACATGGCGCTGCAGGTTCTAGACACGGCGATGCAAGTGCATGGTGCAGCCGGAGTGTCTGGAGACACTGTTTTGGCGCACCTTTGGGCTACGGCCAGAACTCTTAGAATTGCAGATGGCCCAGATGAAGTTCATATAGGAACAATTGCTAAACTAGAATTAAAGAGAGCTAAACTTTGAAGTTTGAAATTGTGTCATATATGCATACATAATAGACTATATTGAAGTATATGATGTAAGATGTTTAAAGAATGTGCCAAGAATAAACTGTTGTTTTGTAATAATATGAAGAGATTTATACCGTCATGGTGTGGTGATTTTATGTTTGCTTAAATATGTAATTGACCATTCATTTATTTTACAGCAAATTTTAGAAGTTTTGTCATTAATATCTACAACCTTTTAAATATATTTTATAGATATTTTAATTTTTTTGATTAATCATTAATTTTTTTTAGAAATTGGACAAAGAACTGTCTATACTATTAATTTGAATTGATTTTTATATACCTACAGCTATACATATTTGAATAAAAATAAACATAGTCCGTGTGTATATATTGATAATTCAAGACAAGTGTGTTGTTTTACTAGGAAAATATTTCAGTAAAAGCCTCAATTATTGAAGTTCGTTGAAACCCTAAAACCATCGTCAGAATCGGTTGGCGGTGCTTAAGTGGTGGTGGTTGGTTGGTGGTAGACGTGCACAAAAAAACCGGTTCCGGAACCTAACTGGTGGAACCGAACCGGAACCGGTTCCAGTTCCAACCCGGTTGGTACAATACCCGGTTTGGGTATTTTTGTACCCGAAAATCGTACCCGGTTCTCCTATTTGTATGTCACTATCAGTTCCAACCCGGTTCTTAATTGTAACCGGTTCGGTTCGTACCCGGAAAAACCGGTTCTGGCGGGTTTTTTTTTGAAGAGTCAAACAAAAGCCAAACTAGCCGTTGGAACCGGTTCCAACGGTAATATAGCCGTTGGAACCGGTTTTTTAGACACCAATTAGCCGTTGGAACCGGTTCCAACGGTAATATTACCGTTGGAACCGGTTCCAACGGTAATATAGCCGTTGGAACGGGTTTTTGAGAGACAATAGATCCGTTGGACCCGGTTCCAACGGTAATATAGCCGTTGGAACCGGTTTTTGATGCCCAAACCTATATATAACTTGTTTTCCACCACTTGTTTCACCACCAAACTCAAAAACAAACTAAAATACTACTCCTTTAGCAAACCCGTTCCGTTACCCGACCATCCAACTAAACATTATTATGGCACCCATCAAAAAAACTAACAAGAAGGCTAAGAAGAGTGTTTTTGTTGCCCCCGTTCCTGTTACGGAGGACCCAAGGGTTGTTACGGTAGTCAACCATAACCGCAATGAAGACATATGGAAGAATTGGGATTTGATTGTGGATGACGAAAGTTATCAAAAGGCTCGTTGCAAACTATGTGGTTCACTATTAAAGCACGATTCCAACTCTACTTTGAGAAAGCACATCGAGAAGCCATATTGCAAGGCGTTGAAAGGGATTGGCGCGACCGATCAAATTGACTTGGGTAAAGATGGTACACTATTTCGTTACAACACGACTCAAGTTCAAGATAGAATGGCAAAGTTCGTTATTCAACGAGGTTTGCCGTTTAACCACTTTGATGACCCGGAATTGACGTCGTTGATTCGAGAAACTCTACAACCGCGATACACACATGTAAGTCGTACTACCTTAAAACGTCATTGTATCAGGTTGTGGGAGTGTGCTAAAAAAGAGTTAATCGAGTCTTTTCATTCTTTAGAAGTCATGGTTAGTTTAACTACCGATGTTTGGTCGGCACCACACGGGTTGCCCGAATCATACATATGTGTCACCGCTCATTGGGTTGATCCGGTGACATGGCAACTGATGAAACGAACCATAGCTTTTGAAAACTTCCCGTACCCACATACTGCTGAAAAATTGTTTGACTTGCTTGATGAAGTTATAACGACTTACAATTTGAGAAATAAAATATTTTCGATTTCGTTTGACAACGCATCAAACAATACTAAGGCGGCCGAAAAAATTATCATTAAATATTCACCACCTTATTTCGGGGATTTTTTTCATGTTCGATGTGTTGCACATATCATCAACTTGGTTGTTCAAAAAAGTCTTGAGAATGAAAACATTTGTGACGATTTAAAATTCTTTAGACTTATGTTACAAGATGTCTTTAAAAGTGGTAAAAGAAGACATCTTGAATATAAGAACTATTGCAAGTCGGTTGAAAGAAAGTATTTGGGGCCGAATTGGGACGTTCCAACCCGTTGGAACTCAACTTGTCATATGTTAAAGTGTGCTTTTGCCCAACGCCAAACTTTACAAGCTTTTCATAACAATCTTGTTGAAGAACGCGAGGCCGATATGTTTCCGGAAAGTGTTTGGGTCCAAGTCGGTTATTTGTTGGAGTATCTTAACGTGTTCAAAAAGTCAACAACAAAATTATCGGGAGTCTATTACCCTACTAGTTGTTGGGTTTTGCAAGAATTGTACTATATGTCTTGTGTTTTTAAAAGCTTTGCGGAGAAGAATAAACTCTTCAAGAATATTGTTGCGGTGATGAAAGAAAAGTTCATAAAATATTTTGAAAACATACCGCCGGTCTTTACTTGTGCCGCCGCATTAAACCCCTATTGGAATGTTAATGGGGTTGAGACAACGATTGAGGAAATATTTGACAACTTATGTATGCACGAGATCGACCCGAAGTTGTCGACGGAAGCGAAGGAAAACTGAACCTTCAAGACCTTTATGACAATTATTTTCAAATGTACGGTCTATACACGAGTTCGTCTTTTATGAAAAAAACAACTAGTAGGCCGTGCAATGACCCACTTATAAACTTGATGAATGGGATTCGTGAATCGGCATCTAAGAGGCAAAGAGGAAACACACCAACTAGCGAACTTGGTCGATATAGTGGAGCAAACTATGTTGAGGGCGCAACGGTCGACGAAATTCGCAATATTGATTTGTTGGCTTGGTGGAAAGGTAAACAAAACGAATTTCCCATTCTATCCGCCATGGCTCGTGATTTGCTTGCCGTACAAGCCTCAACGGTTGCTTTCGAATCGGTTTTTTCTCTTAGTGGGAGGGTGTTATCTATGCGAAGAACAAAATTAACTCCCGAGTCTCTAGAGGTTTGCATTTGCCTAAAGGACCATTTGGATGCGGTGGATCGTGTACAACACAAGGCGAACTTTGAAGACGAAATACCAATAGAGCGTCATATTCATGATGAGGAGGCGGAGGACGGGGTTTCTTCCGATAACGAAGACGAGGGTGAAGACGAGAATGAAGACGAAGAAGAGTTGTAATTATTTGTTTTGGTAAAATTATTTGTAACTTGTTCAACTAATATTTAGTTTTGATTTGTTTTATTATAATTACTTTTGTTACTCATGATTAATTTTTTGTTACTTTTTTAATAACGACGAACATTTTATTTATTTAAAAAATAACTATTACAAACATTATTAAAACATAAACGATACTAAACATAACAACTAAAACTTAAAAAAACAAAGTCCGTCGTTTTAATCCGGGAATACTTATTTTTGGGTTGTAGAGCCGGACGACTCTCCCACTTCCGTTTTTTTAGCATCCAAACTTCTTTTCTCTCGACAATACTTATTCGTATGTTTTTGTAATGTCGAGTTGGACCCTGCTTTAAGAAACTTCGAGCAATATTTGCAACGTGCCATCTCATGTGAGTCGGTCATGAGACACAAATCGTAATGAACCCAAACATCGGGGCATCTTGTTGTTTCGATCACCATAACAACGTCATCATTAGTTGCCATTTGTTGTCGGTTTAAGGTTAATTGTGGTTTGGAGTGTGTTTTATAGTTTTGGAAGTGGTTTAACAAGTACACAAACAAACCTTGCTATTTATAGTTAAAAAATAACCTATTTATAGTTAAAAAACCGGTTCCAACGGTCAAAAACGGCTATATAGCCATTGGAACCGGTTTCTAACGGCTATAATTTTTGAATTTCAAAAAAAACCCGGTGGAACCGGTTTTTACGTAAAAACCGGTCCGGGTTCATACCCTACCCGGTTCCTAAAAGTTAGCATATCTGGGCATCGGTTCGGGTCGGGAACCGAACCGGTTCTTGACTGGAACCGGTGCCATTTACAACCCGGTGTGAAAAAAACCGGTTCCGAACCGGTTCGGGTTTTTAACAATACCCGATTTGTGCACGTCTAGTTGGTGGTGAGTCAGTTGGTGGTGGTGACGACCTGCAAATAACGGCATTAGAATTCTGTTAGTCAAGAACCGTTGGGAACAAATACGTTAAAAAAAGAGACCGTCAGCAACAAATTCGTGAGTTGGGATCAATAACGACAAAAGATAATAATTGTGATTAATAAAAACCAATATACCTAATTTGAACTGAAATTAGAGATAATTAAAGAAACTTAAACTTATAACTTGATTTATAATACATTCATTAATTCATAAAACGTAATTTACAAAAATAATAATAAAACAATCACTGCACTATAGCCCTTTAACGAATAACTAAAGGTCCGATCCAACGTTACAAAGATGTTTGGGACAAAAATGTCGAGTTTTTCAGAAAAACTGTGTTTTCGGCCAAAAACGTTTTTCCAACGACTTGCAATCAACAGGTTAGGATTATATTAGTCACGGACCGTTGCAAAGAAATACATTAAAAGATGGGACTGTCACGAGCTATTCATTAGTTGGGACCGACAGTGACAAGAAAATGATAGTTGGGATTAATTTAAAACATATATTACTAGTTAATTCTTTACTTTTTGATATCTGGAAACTAGAATAAACTTGTGAAATATATTTCATAATAATTAAATTGAAATGTAATATTGTATTATTGTATATATTAGAAAATTCTGTTTCATTTAACTTTATATATACTAGGGTGTTACCCGGCGCGTTGCGCCGGGCTATTCTATGTTTCGTAAAACACGGGCATTACTTTTTTGAGTTGACGCGAATTAAGTGGGTATCAACTACGTTTGTTATTGTTCCAAAACTAATCTCAAAAATAATTCCGTCAAGCTAACGTATTTAAAACAAATTATAAAACGAAACAAACTAAAGAACGGACGTTGCGGAAGCGAATCGATACAAATTTAGTAAGTATTTCTTAGGTTAATTATGATACCGGCAAGGAATAACAACAAAATCAAGTTATCGTGTGTCTAAAATAACTTCGACGTGTGTGTGGTTCGTTGATTTATGTTATTGTTTATCTATGATAGAATTATGGTTTAAAATTTAAAACTTAAAACTTAAAATACCTACTAAAAAATTGATTTAGTGTTATTTAGCAATTAAAAAGTAATTTACTCAAATTATAAAATCGTTGGACAATGCCAAATATAAAATGAAGAAATAGTGAAATACCAATTGTCGCAAGAACTGAACTCGTGTAAAACACTTGAAACGTAGCTATGGAAAATAAAAAATATAAAATGAAAGAAAAATCATTTGCTCTAGAAAAGTATAAATCCTAGATGTGGACCAAGTTCTTTCAAACTGAAATTACAAACATGTCCCTGTTACTGTAGCACTAAGGTTTCCAATTATATATAGTATAATTATTATCTAACACTTGATCGGTAATCTTACCATATAATAGAGAGGGATGATCTCGGTTTCATACTGGTATTGATGGGTATTAATCCTGATTTTCTCAATTGTGATTTTAAAATTTTGGTACCAGTATTGAAGATGTTTGGATCGGTACCGGTATCACAAACAAAAAACTAAGTAACTACTAGGTACCGATCCCCTATTTCCCGATCGATCTTGGTTTTCTTAAACCTGATTTTGATATCAAAATGCTCGTTTCAATACCAGTAGTCGATATCATTTGGTCATCCATATCCAGAAATAATAAAGATGCATTGTAGCACACGAAAACAACTCACTAGTTAACAACAATGAGTATGCATTGAATGGCCATTATATTATTACATTTAATAAATGATTCAGTCATGCACATTCTATAAAATATGACTTTGAATAAATTTACATATATAACATACATATATGATTAATGTAATATGATATGAATTTAAAGAATTCATCATTGCAACATATACTGTACATAATATCTTAATATTGGGCAGTTCTCTGTTCTTGTCTATATATAATTTGTTTTCACTTAGTAGCACACAATAGATAACATATTGTAATGGTCAAATCAATGGCCTTTACAAATTAACACAGAATAGATAGTGTATGTTTCGCTTGTGAGACAGATTAGTGGTGATATCGTCTTCACCTAGTTCATTTTCAAGGTCGTTGGGGTGCTAATGAATACAAAATCTGTACGAGGTAATTTTTACTTTATTTCTGTGGTATATTTCGATTATTATTTGATTTTGAGACTTGTTATATTATAATATGTATTATTGTAGGCATTTAAATTTATAAAAATCCATCTGTATGCTTATCTAGAGGTTAAAAATTAAAAAAATAATTAAGTGTTAGTGTTAATAATATTATAAGAGGTGTATGTCACATACTAAGCAAATTACATGTATTAAAAAAAATTGAATGCTGGTTGACTATATAAATCTTTAAATGAAAATACCTGTAAAACAAGGTGTAAAATGTAAATGTTAAAGATTCAGTCTCGTAAGTTTTTGTTAAAGTGTTCTAGTGTTTATAATAACTAATCGTTAGAAAATGAGCATTATATACTTGTTACACGTTATTGTAAATTTTATGCATTTACTTAACTATTTGTTATAAAAATACGTGTCTAAAATATTTAAAATTTAAAAGTTTGGAAAAAAATATATATAACTTTTGGACAATAATATTAATACGTAAATGATTGATATAAGTCAACGATGATGATGTTTATATATATACATCGTATCAAATAAAGGTACTGTGCACTAAAACTATTTAATTTTTCTATATTATTAGAACTGCAAGAAGAATTTATTTATATCTTATAGTTATAGTTATTCTTTTGATCTTTTTTTCTTCAATATTTGACTAACTTAAATTCTAATTTATGAAACACTCTTATCACACCCTACAATGAGTAACTACTTATACTTATTTTCTTTTTTGTTTATACTAGTTCTTTTACATTTCAATATTTTTTGTTTAGCCAAATACGTTTTCAAATGCTTACATTCAATACTTTATTGAACCATAATTTTAAACAAACCAGAGTTTAAAATGCTAAATTTGGCAAGTTACGATTATCTTTAGAAATGCTCTTTTAGTTTCCAAAATAGCGTGGTAACATTCTTGTTTTTACCTATATCGTTTCGATATAAATTTTATTAACAAATGAGCCGTGCAACGCCTGAATATGTTTACTAGTTTAGTAGTTTTGTTAAAAATTGTTAAGCTTGTATTATTTTTAAAAACTGCAAAACATTACTAATATACATAACTACATATTTCAAAATAAAAAATAAATGATGTTTAGACCTTATGTTCAAATGGCTATAGCTAACTTAAGACTTGGTATTGTTAAGATACAGGCCTTTGCTAATAAAATTTAAACAATCTTATCAAGTTTACAAAATTTTCTTATTACCATGATTTATTTACCTTTTTTTTTAATTTTAGGTTAGGGAAGTTAGAATACAAGAAAATGGATGTGCAGAAGAACTTCATCTTGTTAGCAATAGGAGTCGTCTTATTAGCAATGGCAGTGAAGGTTTCGATCGCGACAAGCAACAAGGCCGTAGAATCACTTTGCCAACTTACTGATTATAAGAAATCATGTCTAAAAAGTCTTGCACATGTAAACAACACAAATGACCCGAAAAAGCTTGTGAAGATGATTCTTAAATCCGCAATAAAAGAAATTTATAATGCAATGGATAGTTCATACACTCTACAAGCATTGGCTAAAGATCATAGAACATATATGGCTTTAGCGCAATGCAACGAGGCTCTATATACCTCCATTGACGATATTAAACGATCGATAAAAAAGCTTGATCATCTTGATGCTATAAATGTAGAGGAATATGTTGGTGATGATATTAAAATATGGCTAAGTGGTTTGTTAACGTATCAAGATACATGTCATGACGGGTTCTTGAACACGACAGGTGAAGCGGGCAAGGAGATGAATAAGTTATTAATTTTGGGTTGGGAGCTCATGAGTAATGGGCTCGCAATGGTTAACGATGTTCTTGACACGAGCTTGGATATTATTGATGAGTGGTGGACGAGAGGTGTCGGGCGGATGCTTCTTGATGTTGGTTCGAAATCATGGACGCATAAGTTTGTCATTGTGGCTCAGGATGGCTCAGGGTCGTTTAGTACCATCATGGATGCGGTTCGGACCATTCCTAAAAGGAACAAGAAACCCTTTCTTGTATACATTAAGCAAGGTGTTTACAAGGAGCATGTGGAAATTCCGCGCCATGTTAACTGTGTGGCCTTCGTTGGCGAAGGCCCAACCCGAACCAAGATCACGGGTAGCGTAAGTCATGATGATGGAACTCCGACTTTCAAGACCGCTACCGTTGGTACGTAAGTCAACTTTTGTATATGTCAAAAAAAAATAAAAGTTTTTTTTTAAATCTGTTTCCTGCTTACCTGCTCCCCTCTCTCTGTTGTAATTGAATCATTTTTGTTCATATATTCAAAACCAGTTTTTTCACTAAATTATATTTATCTTTACTAAACTGAAACAGCGGTAAATGGAGATCGATTCTTCACAAAAGACATCGGATTCGAGAACACGGCCGGGCCAGAAAGGTATCAAGCCGTGGCCCTACGTGTCTCGGCCGACAAGGCCATATTCCACAACTGTGCAATGGACGGGTACCAAGACACCCTTTACACGCATTCATACCGCCAGTTTTACCGCGGATGCAACATCTCAGGAACCATTGATTTCGTGTCCGGTGACGCTGCAGCCGTCTTCCAAAACTGCAAAATGATTGTCAATAAACCCCTGGCGAATCAAGAGTGCATGGTGACGGCCCAGGGGCGAAAGGACCGGCACTCCAAAGGTGCACTAATCCTTCAAGGCTGCATCATCACAGCTGACCAAGAATTCTTGGCCACTATACCAATGCCTAAATCCTACCTTGGGCGGCCTTGGAAAGTGTTCTCGAGAACCATCATTATGCAGTCGTTTATCGACCGTAACATTGCCCCAGAAGGGTGGTCACCTTGGCCTGGAAAATTTGGTCTTGACACATGTTATTATGCGGAGTTTGATAATAGAGGACCGAGTGCGGACACCGCGCAAAGGGCAATGGGGAAGTGTATCAAGAAGATAAGCCTAGAAGAGGCTGTTAGTTACACCCCAAAGAAATACATTCAAGGAGATTTATGGATCAAGGCAACTGGTATTCCTTATGATCCTGAACTCATGAATAATTAATGTCATCTAATAAGTTAAGTTTGAACTTCAAGTATTAATTGCATAAGATTTGGCTACCATTGAATTAATTGAACATTTAAATTCTTGTATGAATATCAGGTGATGCATGTATTTTAGAAATTTTAATTTCAATTTTCAGTAGTTTTTTTAGCAAGTGTTAATTTATAAATTATAATATTAAGTTCTTTTGTTAGTTGGCATTTTCAAGTTTTGTTTCTTCACTATTATACAGCTAGAATTAAGTTGATGTATTATTTTCACTCATTTGGAATGAGAGATGCTTAATCGGTGAGACATGAACGTGTCATATGTTACGGATTGCTATCGTGTGTGAATTTATAACACGACATGTATGCTTGGTTTAGTCCAAACGGATTAGAGTTAGTGTAGGGTCATGTTTTTTCTAGAGGAACGTTGTTTGTGTCAACCGTCAGTCTGCTGGTTAATTAAGCATGTTTAACTATTTATCTTTTCTATGTTTTTTAAACCAGACAAAAAGTAAACACAAACTTTACCATTTTCCCTAAATTTAGCATTCAATTTCAAAACATATGTAAAATAGAAACCAAGTTACATTTTATCTTTGATTTTGGCAACCAAATAACATTTTATTACCCATTTGTAGCAACTAATCACCTATTTTTTCTTAAATTGATGATGTGGCATTCTATGTCATTTTGGTGTATGTGTAACATGTATATGCACGCTATTTCGAATGGGAGTTTTTGTAACTTTTCAAATATAATTAGAAAATGTATCATTATTTCAAACTTGTTTAATAGCTTCTTTTACATAATTAATTTAGTTATGTGATGTGGTGGCTGGCATGTCATTAAAAAAACTTGTAAGCTGATTAGTTAACTAAAAGATGGTTGTAAAGTTCATGAAAATTGTAAAACTTGTTTCGACCATTTTGACAAGTTTGGCAGTTATTAATCAGTGAACTTTTGTTATAAATTAGTATTCATTTGACGCGTCACAAGATATAGCATAATTACAAGAATGACGCATTCCTAAATGAATGCATCAAAAGTACCCTCTCTACTTATAATCTAACTCGTTAAACCTGAGAACATAAGTAGCTTCTTGAATGCACTACATCAAGTGAATAATTCAAATGTTGAACTAATTAAAAATGGAACCCGTGGTGAACAGATTTAAAATGTTCATCTTGTACATCTAAATTCATCCGATAAGAAACCAAAGGCTCAATTGATAAGAGGAAAAGAGAACCATAGGCTAGCCACAGGTTCACCATCTTCATCCTAGATGCCTAAATTATTAAGAATAGGTGCATCCCATAAAGCAAGAGGAGACCCGGTCAAGACAATTGGCTTGAATCATGCAGGGTGGCATGACTAGTATTGTAGTAGGTTAATGTGAGAATTGCGTTGATTCTGTTTGATACTGTGTACTGACAAGTGACAACAGTTAAAACTTGTAACAGATTTATATTGTTTTATTTAAATTTTCTTTCATCTCTTGTAACATACTTAGAGAAAATGATAAAAATCAAACATTTTAATGTCAAAGAAAATTGTGTCTTACTTTAAACTCACATATCAATTGCCAATGTAAATACTAGCAGATACAACATTACAACTATCTTGATTGTTACAATTAATTTTGAAAAAGGCCTTAAAACTCCATTTTACTTTAGGCCCTCAAAAAAGTTGAGTCAAAGCCCTATTCAAAACGGCCTATAAATGTGTGAAATTTGTGAATTACAAAAGGCTATACATGTGTGAAATTTTTGAGTTCTTAAAATAAGGATAAAGTGAATTCCATATTACTTGATACATACCCTGAGCAATTGGTTCCAATAGGCAAACAATAAATGTTTGCTAGACTTGGATGTATATGTCTAAAAGAGAATATAAGTGAAACTTATGAGACAAATTTTAAATCAATAACCAAAAAACATAATTAGAGCATCTTTGAACCATGGGGGCTTATTGACACTCCCTCTCCTCCCTCCCCTATATGCATGTGGCTGGAGTATGAAGAAAAGTCACAAACCGCCACATATGCCTCTTCCATGCATCATTTCCTTCTCACAAAACGATTGTTCTTCCTATATAGATTGTACGTTAGTGCCCATGGACTTCATTCTTTCCTCTATCCTCCATACTGACTATCACTCTACTCGATCTACCAGTTCACCTTAGCCTTCTCTTCTTCAAATCCACATTCGTAATTCGTAAAGGTCAACAAATTACAAACCCTATTGCATATGCTCTTAAAAGTTGGATGTTAAAACGTGTGTAGGGTGCCAGACCATTTTTATGGACAATGGCATTTAGTATATGTGTTTAAAAAATGGACACATGTTAGACCACTTGGATATGGATACTTTGAATGAGACTTGGTAAGATTGTAGGGTCCTGGCCTCCTAGGTTTTAAGTAGGTTGAGCTAAAATTTAAAATGTTTATATATATAAACATCTACGTAATTATCTTAAGTTCTTCAATTGTTAGCATACGTGTTAAAGTTATTCTGTTGTAGATGTGAAATATATTGACGTTAAAGATTATACACTAAAAAAAATTATTTCATAGCCATGACATGTTAGCCTAATGTTACGGTGTTCTTTCCTCTAAAATAAGATGATGACTTCATATCCTTGAAAGTGCAAGATGGAAGAATTTTATATGAAAAAATTGTTATTAAAAAAAACAAACAGATTATTTCGTCATGATAAGGAGCAATTAAGCATAAGCTAAGAACTTCTTGCATCTTTGTTTTATAGAAATTTTGCTTCATCATAATTTACAATATTCAAATCAAGCAAAATCATATAAAAAAAACACTAAGTTTGCATTTAACCATTCCAAGCCCGGAATCGAAGTCAAACAAAGTTAATTCATGCATTTTTCAGGATCACAATATGAAGCAGATAGAAAGAAAGAAATGATAAGATTTTTAACGGAATGGACGCTTGCCCGACTTAAATTATGAACAAACATAAAAATACAAAGCTTCCTATGAATTGTTTCAAGATCAAAGAGAATAAATATCGACTGGGATTGTTGGTATAAATTCAATGCATTAAACATGTAAGTTTTTTGTCTTGTTTGTTAGGGAATAGTTTTCACTGATTCGTCGTTGTTACATAACACCGTCATTCAAAAAAAGAAAGAAAATAAAAGTACATCCACCAATTATCTGTCATTCTAGTGTTACATGGTAAAGATACTTGCCTTTTACCAAAAAAACTAGAGTTCAAATCATAAAATGGTATATAGGCTTATAAACGAACTGAACGTTTGGCGAATCATTTGTAAACCGTTCAGTGTGAAGTTCATTTATGTTTTTTTAATTTAATAAACAAATGAACATGAACAAAAAATTTGTATTTGTTTAATTAAACGAACGAACATGAACATGTGTTCCGTTCGTTCGTTTATATTCATGAATGTTCATCTATGTTCGCTTATATTTGTTTTTTTATGTTCATTTATGTATTAATAGAAAATATTCAATTATTATATGGATTTCTAGTTAAAGGTTTTATATTTGTTCATTTAAATGTTTTCATTTATGTTCGTTTATTTTTGTTTGTGTTTATTTACATTTGTTCATATATGTTCATTTATCTTTGTTCAGTCATGTTTGTTTATATTTTAAACAAACGATTATAGACGAACACAAATATTCATTTTCAAATAAACAAACATGAACATAAATATTTGTTCAATTAAGTGTTCGTGTTCGTGCTCGTTTAAAGTTAAATGAACGAACACGAACATACCCTTCTTAGTGGTCGTTCGATTCATTTACAGGCTTTCATTATTTACATTGATGAATACATCAGTCTCAATCTCTAGACTGCCAATTTTATTTGTGTTTATTTCCGTTCGTGAACACATTCATTTCGTTAATGAACAAACACGAACATAAAATCTCGTTCGGTAAGTGTTCGTGAACCGTTTGTAAACATTATTTTCTTAACAAACGAACATGAACAAGACCTTGTTCATGTTCGTTCGGTTCATTTACGACCCCTAATGATATATACTATTCTCTTTGTGAAATTTAGAAGTAGAATGTTGATGAATGCGTGAGTTAATGTTGAAAGAAAATTCTTTCATCATCTATTTATTACATCTTCTGCTTATTAAGTTCAAGTTACTCAATCTCATAACATCACATGACCAATATAAAATTTTGAATACAATACTCAACATATCCGTTGGAGATATAAAAATGTTTACCCGTGAAAAGGGTAGTTTGTAGGAAATCCGAACGTGAGGGCCATTTATTTCATTCACGACCCCCGAACACGCATCCCCGCATTTAACACCTCCACTCCCAATACCCCATCTCATATAAATATTTTATCACTTGTTATATTAGTTACGTTTCGTACATAAATTACTTGCTATATATTACTAGGGTTTGGATAAAATAAAAATGAAGTTAACGTATTAAACGTGAAAATCAAGTAGAGTAATTATATGCATACAAATAGAGTAATTATGTAATTACATCATCGAGTAATCCATAATTACTCTATTTGATTAATTACATAATTACTCTATTTGATTCTCACGTTTAGCACGTTAATTTAATTTGTACGTTAACATTCCCCCATATTACTATAATAATTTTATTTCTTAAAATAAAATTACTTCATTTGTAAGTTGTAACACCAAACTACCGTGAAAATAAAATTTAAATCTATAATTTATATTTTTCTAAATTTTTTACTTTGTACCTTCTCATGTATATATGTTATATATGTACATAAAACCTAGTCAATTTACCAACAATTTCTTCATATATAGTTTAATTTTATACGATTTACCTACATATTTACATTTTGAATACATAAAATGGAAAAAGAACAATCAAACCATTTGTTTTCTATTTTGAATATTATGAACGAGGAGTAAGAAACAGTTTGTCATCGGTCCTTCTCCCTTCTTTCCCGTTCAAAAGAAAGAAGACAATCCTTCTCTAACAAAAAAAGCCTATTGACGTTGATGACAATAGTGGCGAGATAGGGTACAAGTGTACAACTAAGCTTGTTTTTAAACACTAAGGCAAGATAATGCTGAATCCGGTTCGTTCTTACATTTATATCAACGAGGTATGTTTTAATCTGCTTTCATTCACTCCACTTCTTAAGAAAATCATCAATAATATTGATTCATTTAATCTTATATATATATTCAACAAGTTCTAATAAAAAAACATTAATATCTCTAATAAAATTAGTTAAAATGTTTTTTTTAATCTCAAGTACAAAACACACAAAAATCATGTGTATACTAACATGTATTCTTTTGTGTCATTTATTATTTAAATTTTCTTTTTCTCGGGTAACAACTCCCCTCTATTTATCCCTTATTTATTCATTCACCACTATCACCCTCAAACCTACCATTCGTACTTTATCAAACTCACACACTCACTCACTGACACTTGATCATGAACCCCATTTTCACCATCAACGAACCTCAACATTTTAGTGACTACGGCTTCGACTCTCAATTCGACTATTTCCAGGTCTTTTTTATTTATATTAATATTAATATTCTTGCCTCCTTATCATTAACTTATTAATAATATTATTATTATTTTGATCAGGTGTTGGAAGAAGCCAGAAAACATAAACGTGACAGTACCAGATCCACCATTGACAACCTTCATTTCAAGCTCCAAAAACCCATCTCCAAAGACGACAATAAGAAGATCAAGAAAAGCCGTAAATGCTGGTGGTGGAAGAACGCTTTACTTTATCTCAAAACCAAATGCACCAAAAAGTCTTCATCCAATAACAATAATAATATTATTAATCGTCACAACAACGTGCTAGCTACACCGGTGTATTTAGCTGAAAGTAGAAGTGGGTCAGGGTCTGCCACCCCTTACCACCGTAGCTCCACCAGCAGACCGTCGTCTGGACCACTGGCTGGAACAATTACGGATATACCTTATATTAGTTTTAAGGGAACTTAACATGGATCAAAGTCACAAGATCTCAGCTTCTCCCATGCCAATTTACTTGGTTACTTGACTATAGTTAATATAGTTTAATTTGAGAATTAATTTGTGTTTACTTTTAATGCTAAAAAAGAAGTGATGAAAGTGGAGATTGGTGGGAAAATCTGTGTTCCTTTCTGTGTGTTTGGCAGAGGTGAGAGGTTTACTTTGTTGTTGTCAGTTGAACTCATGACCTGACTGAAGTCATGTTGACCAATTTATTGGGAGTGGTGATATGCATGATGGATATATTGTATTTGCAATTCGTTTTTGTTTGAGGGGGCAACATAGCCCTTCATGTTATCATTACGTACTAAACGGGGTTCGGAACCTTTCTTTATAACGTCCCATTATGATTTATGGCTCTTTTGTTGCTCTATTATATATATATATACTAGATGGGTGCCCGCGCGATGCAGCGGGTGTTTGAACCTGTTAATCACGTACAAATATAAGTGTTTATGGTTCGGTTAAAATATTGAAATCGTTTAAATCGGTCATTGGTTTGACTTCTTTTTCTTTTTTACTTTCGGTTTGTTGGTCGGTTTTAAAATTTTCAAAACGTAGTGAACGGTTGGTTCACGGTTTATATCGGCAACCGGCCATATGAAACCAGAAAAGAATGTAAATTAACCTAATTGCAATATGATTCCTTTTGTAATCTTTGTTGTTATTATTTCACGTTCTAGATCTTTCATTAATATTTACCATTTATGTGGCTAAAATTATCATTTTTTATTTATGATCATCTCAAGTATCATATTATGTTGGTTTTTAATTAAAATTGATGGTATATTTAAATTATTAATTATTTTAAATAAATTTATTATTAAAGTTTAAACTGTGAAACCAAACTGGAACCAGGCCGTTAGTAACGATTCGGTTTCAACTTTCAATGGTTGAGTTGGTTTTGGACGACAAAAATCAGTATTAACGGTTGGACTCACAAGTTTAACTTAAAAACCATCAAAACCGATACTGAACACCCCTACGTAACATATTAATTTATTTAAAATGAAAAAAAATTACAACAATATCATATCCAAATTAAAGAGAATAAAATGCTCGTTTTTATGGTGCAATTTGTTTATAAAAATATTAACTTATGAAAAGACTATACTCGTTTAAAAATCATTGGTGGGAAGTTAGTTTACAAGTTAAATTAAAAACATAATATGGTTAAAGATGAGGGACCAAACTTATAAGTTGAATGGATTGTGTTTAAAAGACATGTTTACCCTTACTAACACATGGACCTCATGCTTTAAGTGTTGTAAATTAATTAAAAATTGGTGTCTTAATTTGCCCTTGTTTGGTGTATGATATATATATATAGGGGAGAGTTATTTTGAGAACCTTGATTAGTTGTAAGAACTTTAAAAACTCAATTTTGGATCACACATTTAATTAAATGATATGAAATATGTGGCTGAGATTAAATGTAATTAAAAAATGAATCAGAAGAGAGAATACGCATTTTTGATGATTACACAAGTTTAAATGTTAGTTACACATGTGTAAAAAGTCGATTCGGTGTGTAAAAAAATACTGTAATTTTTTGTACATTACTTACACTTACGTATTACACATCTGTAAAAAATATTCAAAATTTTTTTTTGTTACGTTAAGTTCTTTCGAGTTCTTAAAACTCAAAGAGGTTCTCAAAAGAACTCAATCCTATATATATGTATGTATATGTATGTATGTGAAAGAGAGAGAGAAAAGATGCAGCCGCAGCCCCCTTAAGATGCCCACAACGGAGGGTCTTAGGGTAGGATGTGCATACACTCGGCTCATTTGACGGAATTTCTGTGTTTAACCGGTAAGTAGGTTTTGGGATAATTTATAAATCGAGCGGGCCATGTATATTTGTTTGTAAGAGATTAATAATGATTGAACGCTTTAAGACGAAAATGGGTCGATCGGTTTAATATCTAAACGGTGTGGTTTGTCAGCTTAACGGTTCAGTACGGTCTGAAACTTGAGACCTACTGTGCAAACCGAGAGAGACGTTCAACTTTTAATATTTCTATTTTTTATCTTTAGGTTATGTAGTTAAGTATATGTATTATAATAACAACCATTTTTATCATGTAAACATTTTCATATCAACTAATGATTAACAAAAATTGGAGAATCTCATGTTATCACTTCTCAGAACCGTAGTTAATAGTTCAATCAGGTTTTCATCTAAATTTGTTAAATTGATCAAACCCAAACACATATAGAGAATAAACATTTAGGGTCTTTTTGGTATGAGGTAATGGAATAAATGAAGGAATGGAATGAACGTGGTAATTGAATGGGGAAAGGAATGATGAATTATTACAATTTTATTGTCATGTTTAGTTACCATATAAGAATGAAATGATTCTTCATTTTATTATTATTATTATTATTATTATTATTCACCAATGATAATAATTATTATCATTAGTGAATATTGTTATTAGTAAAAATACTAATAATACTCGTAAAAGCGTTGAATAATAATAATTAATAATATTATTATTCATAATAACTAGTTTTTAAGAATTGCGCCTTACAACGAGATTATTTAACCAAATAAGCATACTCGTAAAAACGTTAAATCACACGTGTACGTTGTGAAATGTTAACTTCTCAAAATTTAAATATAATAATAGTTATATTATAATATGCAAACTCATAATAATATATTATTATAATAATATTGATAATATACAATAACTATAATATAAATAAATAATTATAATATAATATTAATATAATAAAAATAATAGAGATTGTTATTATTATTATTATTATTATTATTATTATTATTATTATTATTGGTTTATTCCATTCCTTGTAGAAATGAAAAAAAAAACACCCCCTCTTAAAGAAATGAAAATTCTATAAATGGTAGGAGTTTCATTCCTTAAGGAATAATCCATTTCATTAGCACATGACAACCAAGCATGCTTTAATTCATTCCGTTGAAATGATTCATTCCATTCCACCTTTTATTCCATCATACCAAACACTACCTTAATGTCACTTTTATTTTTATTTAATGATGACACTAAATGTCATGGAGTTTTCTTTGCATATCATTAAGGCAATGTGTGGTAGGGTTTGAGCTTGGGCGAAATGGGGCGAGGAGGGGCGCGAACACCGCCCCACCCCCTACCCCCCGGTGATAAGTGGGCGAAAATGGGCGGGGACGGGGTGTTATTGTCGCCCAAGTTGTTTAAAAACAATAATATTTTAATAATTTGACTGTTTGGCAACGGTCAACAATAAAAAAATTTTTAATTAAAACAATACTTTTATATATCTATATAAACATAAACCTTCTTCTCCATCTCACATCTATATAAACATACACCTTTTTCAAAAAATCTAGCAAAATGAATCCTAGAAACAACCCGAACCAACCGAATTCCGTGGAACTCACCGCTACCATGAGAGAGATCATCAAAAAGCACGAAAAGTGTGTCGAGGAACTCAACGATGCCATGAGAGAAACCAACAAACAACACAAAAAGATTTCCGCTATGTTGAAATTGCGGGAAATGAGTGAAGAATACGGATCCCTCAAAGTGGCCGAGTTACACGAAGAGGCTGCATTATTGCAACGACAACGAATTCAAAAAATGCGCGAATATTATGGATATTAGTATTTTTTTTAGTTATGTATTTTTTGTAATTTTTAGTTATATATTTTTTAAGTTATGTATTTTTTTTGTATTTCTTTTTAATTTTAATGCATTTTTATTTAATTATTTAAATAAATTGATTTTTATTTGTTTAGTTTAATTATAAAAAGAAAATAATAAAAAAAGATACTATGTGTTCAATTTGTAGCCCATATACCATTACACTCAAAAAATAAATTCCCACTCCTTGCTGACTGGGCGCCACGTATCACAATTAACCCTTATTTGTAACCCATCCACAATGCATAGCCTAATAGTTTGACTTATTACAATTGAATGTAAGTGGTAACTTTGAGTTGTATTTGATTTTATTGAATGAGGTGAATTTGCTAAACTGTAAAATGCTCCTCTATTTTTTAATTATATGCTATTTACATAAATTTATTAACATTTATATTGTTATTGAATTAACTTATGTGTAATCATATTTAATAGATTACTTTTTATTTTATTCATCTTTAATCTTTTTCATTAGTATATTATATTTTATTTTAATAAAGTTTTTTTAACAGTTAGTTTGGATCACTGACAGACCACTGGCCCACCTGCTCATCTCTATTCCTCCTAAAGACCAACCTTATAAGGAAACCCACCATAGATAAGAAAACTTCCTAACCTAACTTAAAACCCTCTATCTTTTATTTATTTTTTATTTATTTTGTCACATGACATAAACCCAAAAACTTTCTTTTTTAAATTAAAGGTTTTGAGTGTATTACCTCAACCATTTTTGCTATGGATTATGGATTATTTAATAGTTAAGAATAGTGAAATTCAAACAACCGCATTTCACGATGCCTTCTTTTTTTGGCAAACTTCATATTTGTTCGACCATGTCGGTAGATCATCATTCTTAAATTTTAATAATTCTTTATAGCCTTTATTCAAATATAAGTATTTACTTGTAGAGTAATGTAAAATA
This sequence comes from Bidens hawaiensis, assembly GCF_021521415.1. Classification (NCBI taxonomy): domain Eukaryota; kingdom Viridiplantae; phylum Streptophyta; class Magnoliopsida; order Asterales; family Asteraceae; genus Bidens; species Bidens hawaiensis. The sequence continues at coordinate 21,890 of NW_027497002.1, read as the reverse complement.
AATTCTAAAAAATAGTATAGATATCCGATGCATCATCAAGGACACTCCCCTGTGATTTTCTATATAGTACTATTACATTGTAAAATCATGACCGACACTGTTAGATTATAGTGATAGTTGTCACACCACAACCTACAATGAAAATGCCGGGGCGTGAACTGATTGTCACAGCTCACAAGGTTATATAATGCGACAATATTTAATTAATTTATTTATTATCAAACACATTCATATACAACAAAAATAAAGAAAATTATAAATACAAAACCAACTATTCTTGTATATGTTTTATCCCAAAGTCATCTCTATGTGAGCTTCAGTTCGATAAACAATCCAAATCTATAACCTGCAAATGCGTACAAAATATATGTTTGTCAACAACACATGTTGAGTGAGCGGATCACCAGTTTTGACACAGACAAAAATGGTAATAAAATATAATGATATAAGTGAATAAAAAATAGGCAAAACTATTATCTGTGAGTATAAACAATTAAACCATAACATATATATAAACAATCAACCATAAAGAAAGGGTTAAACCGTTGCCATGCGAATGGGCATTGGTTACCAAAAATGAGGTGTCGGTGAAACCATTGCCAATGCGATCGGGCTCCGGCCACTACAACGGTCGTATGATCATACTATAATGAGATTATGTTGGACCTCTCCGAATGCGATTCAAGTAAGCAAGTAAGCAAATAGCAAGTAACATGCAATCATTCAATTGATACACAACACAAAGGTCACAATTTGCATTTGAGAAACAATAATATAAATAATATGATAAATGGTATGCAAGTGTCCCCAAAACATTTGAAAACACGTAAAATAGGGGAGTAATTACTCACCTGATCAGATTAACGAAATACAAATGAAGATGATTAGAAAAGTAAACCCTTCGGGATATACCACCAATGATTTCTAATTAAGTAATATAATATTATGAATTAATTAATAATGAGATAACACGAATAATGAATTAAAGTGCCGAAGTGATTTGAATTATGGTTTGGGAATATAATGTTTATTAATTTGAACGATTGATCTCTACGGATTATTTGTTATTACGAAAACAATATTAGTAGTTATCATTTAATTAAGAAAATTCGTTTGTTTATCATATAATCGAATTTACGAATAATCCATTAAATAAATATGAGTTGAAATAATAAACGCTTAAAAACTAATTATAATAAAATTTATATTTTAGAATCTTTACGAAACCCATTAGTAAAAATATAGTTAATTTGTCTTAACACGTTAATAAAGTTTTGTTATATTTTCGCTTAAAATGAATAACACACATATATGTATATATAAAATAAGTTGTAACAAAGCGATTAATGATGAGAAAAAGTCAATAATGACGTTCGGGTTTATTAAGTAAAGTTCGTTTTATTATTAGTATATTTTTATAATACACACACACGTACACACACACACACTAAAACCTTGTAACGAGATTAGTTTACACGAAACGCTAACTTATGATGTCGGTTTAGATAAAATAATGTTTATTTGACATTGGTATTGATTAAAATAATTTAATTAACAATTATAAAAAAAACAACATTTATAAAATAAAAATGCGCTGGCCAGGGCTTGAACCCGCGCCTGGCCGGCTCACAGCAGACTAATACACACACAACGAACCAGTTGAGCCAGGTGGTATGTTGTTCAAAGAATAAGAATAATATTTTAAATAAGATAACCCAGATTAACCCCCAAATTGCATAAACCCTAAATCATAAATTGATCAATCCTGTTAATGATTTATAAATTAAACTTAGGGTGAATGAAATACTAATTAAAACGACTATACAACATAGTTTAATTACCAGATACGCGAATGGATTGATGGTGAACAGCTACCCAACAGCGACGGCCAAGAACACATCAAAAGGGGGGTATATACGGCTACGATAACAAAATTAAATACAGGGGTTTCATTTGCGAGGTTATAAGGATGATGTTTTCCAGATTAATTGTATTATGGTGATGATTACAGTGTATAATGATGAACGGGTTTGGACGGGAAAGGAATTAGTCAAATACGCGTTAAATTGATCGAGTTTCCAAATTCATAACGTCGGTGAGTCGTATATGGTTCAAGCAAAACAAACGGGTCCTCGGGTTTGGTTCCTGGATTATGGATACGGGTTGGAAAAATGGGTTATTAGGTTAATTAATAATATATATTAACAGATGTTGCAAATTGGTCCTTGAACTTTAAGGTTGGAAACACAATTGGTTAGAACTCAAGTTCAGGGTGTAAATTGTATATAATTGAAAGTTCTTTTGAATAAATAATAATAATAATAATAATAATAATAATAATAATAATAATAATAAAATAAAATATTATTAACTCGTAAACGAATGTTTTGTTAATTAATTACCCGGAAACGAAAATGGGTCGGATATTGGATATTATATTATTGTCGGAAAACCGGAGTTGTTACAATAGTCGACTGAGAAAATTTCGGACACTTGTGAGGAAATTTTGTGGATCTGTCATAACACATCATATGTATGAGAATAAATTTTAAGGGGAGGGTAATTGCATCAAATGAATTACATCCTTTCTTGTATTAACATAAGTAAAACCGAACGTACTATGCAAATAGTTTAGACTCGTTATATTGTGGAAGTACAATCACACACGTACAATCCAATTACTTCACCCACACATATATATGATAGTTGGACACGCTATTGTAAATGACAAGACCCGCTAATTTAACATGTCTAAAGTCTAAACACATCATTGTAGTTTATGTTTTTGTATGATCTTAAATCAAGAAGTCCCCACAACTTCGCCGTTGTAATTAATGATGTGTAGGATTTTAAATACTGATCTTGTATTGCCACTGCCTCCTCCTCTATTGCTGCCAACTCAAACATTGACACCACCACCGTTGCTGTCCTTCGTTGTTAGTAGCGGACATAAAAAGAAATATAGTGCTTGGGGCCTTATTTTTTATACTTCTTTTACTTTCTAAAAACAACCCTTATTAAAGCGGTCAGTTTTGACCGGGCATAAATTGATATATGTTTTTAGAAATGTTGTTTTCACCCGAACTCGTTTTGATTAGAATTCATTTAACTTGTATGGTATTCACCTGTTACCAACTTTTCCGCATGGCTTACGCTCAATCATAACTTGATGGACTGCCATAATATTTCCACAGCCAATTAACCTTAATTCGTAATTTGCTCTTACCATAATAAAGAAATAAAAATTAACCAAATACAAGGGTGATAACCGACAACCGAGGCTAATATGAACAAACACCACATGTTACCTTTGATTCTGGTGTTGGACAAATCTTGTCAATTTTGTCCCACTGAGTCCCGCATTGGGCCCTTTAGCAGCGTACTTCATTGTTCAGATCTCGTGATCAATAACATTCAATTTTCTGCATTTTAAGTTTTGTAAATTATATTTTATTGTTAGTAAAGCACATTCATTTAGTTTCTACTAGAGAGTAGTTACTATGCATTTATCATGTAGTAGGTAACTAGGTACTAGGTAGTTTATATTATTTTTGGTGTTCCCTGTCTCGTTTACATTATATAATATATAAGAAAATTTAAGAGGGTGTACAATTTGCTTTTAACGGTGGTTAGGTTAAACCAACAATTTTTTTTTGTCAATGTAAACCGAAGCAAACAGTCAGAATTCTAATTAAATTGAAATCAAACCATAGAAGTTTCAAATAAAGATGCATAAAATATGATCATAATAATGAATTGATAATGTTCCTTCGATGAAAATCTATAGTATTGTATTATTAATCAAAAACCCAATTATACGTATAACATAAATTACTAAAGTTCTGAAATAAAATATAAGAATTCACACGACCCCTGTCTTATGGTTCGGTCTTGTTTTTTATCCAAACAACTTTGAGTATGAAGCATAAATCAAACCACTTGAAACGGTTTGAGAAATCGTAAACAAACAATCGAAAAAGAAGTTAAAAAAAACAACCGCAAAACTAAATCGAAGACCACTTTAGACGGTTTCCTAATATCGCGCCTAACCATGAACACTGTTGGTAATCAAAGGCACAAAATTGTTTTTGTATTAAAGGGATTAAACCACCACATCTTACAACGACACTTAAAATACCTATTTATACTAAAACATACTACTTGAAAACTGCAAAAACCTGCTCTTTCAACTTGCACAAGTTGCTACTAGGGGTGCAAACGAGTCGAGCCGAGCCCGAGCTTGACTAGGCTCTAGCTTGGCTCGTTTAACTTACACAGAGCTCGAGCTCGGCTCGTTTCGAGCTATATTTTCAAAGCTCAAGCTCGGCTCGTGAATGGATTTTGAAGCTCGAGCTCGGCTCAGCTCGTTTACTCTTTATCAATTATTTTTTTTATATAATTATAATTATTTTATATATTTTTTTCTATTATAATTTTATGTATAAAAGAATATATATTAATCAGTTATTTTTATTTATTTTTTCATAATATTATATTTATTAATTAATAATTATTAAATATATATTTTTAAAAAATTATATAAGTGGCAGGCTCGTTTAGGCTCGAGAGCCGCTCGAGCTCGATAAGTAAAGCTCGGGCTCGGGCTCGTTTATTAAACGAGCTTAATTTTACGCTTGAGCTCGGGCTCAGGCTCGATAAAGCTCGACTCGAACGAGCTTTTTATCGAGCCGATCTCGAGTGGCTCGCGAGCAGCTCGGCTCATTTGCACCCCTAGTTGCTACCTTATCTTCCTAGGGATGCTTACTTATATTACATCTTAACTAGTATAATAACTTAACACACAAGTCGTTTACTTTACCTATTAATCATTATAGCATTACCCTAGGTTAAAAGATTTAACATCGGTCTAATGTCATAACTTGTGAGCGTAAAGATTAATACTAACAATCACCCCCTAATCGTGTAATGTTCACAGTAGCGTAGAGTCATCATCTTCTTGGATTAGATTGGCCTCTTCCCTATTTGGCCTTGCCTTTGGTCACTTATACGCATAGTGACTAAATTCTTCACATCCATAACACATGACCCTTGACTTGTCATGTCTTCCTTTGGCTCTCGCCATTCACCTCTCGAACCAAACAAGCTTTCACGACCTCCTTCCACTTCACGACTCCGACTTCTTCCATAACAACATTCACAATTGACACATCATTCTTTAATCTGTTCTCTAGCACGAGTGAGCAACAACTTTTCACGAACACTTTCAGTTGAGTCTTCAATTGTCGCTCGCTCCTCATAAGCCTTCAAACATCCCACCACATCTTAAAACGCCATATTCTCAATATCTTAGTATTGCTCAATCGAGGCAACCATTGTTTGGCATGGAATTAAGAAACTTTCTCACTACTAGCTCTTCATCAAGTGAAGACCCGAGACTTTTGTACTTTGACCGCACCCCACTTAACTTTCCCACGAACTCATCAGTCGTCTCTGTTTCAGTCATATTCATTGCTTCCAACTCACTTCTAAGTGTCTACAAGCGAGCCTTTTGAACCATCTCGAATCCCAAAAATCGGATCCGTAGTGCTTCCCACACATCATTCAGGTCCTTGTGCTTTGATACTAGAAAAAGAACATCTTTAGGTATCGACTGATATACCATGGCCTTTGCCATGAACTTCTTTCTTTCTTCTATCGCACCTCCCGTCATGGGATGTATGGCCTCTCGCAAACCGTACGCTGCCAAGATTGTCTCCATCATAATTGACCATACAATATAGTTTGTTGTGGTCAGTTTTGGGCATTGCAAACTCACGTTGCTCAGCTCACGGGTGGTACAACAGAACCTGCACCTTCTGCCATCTTCATATCACCTTATGACATCTCCACACCAAACTTGTGGATCACCAACATGTCACAAATCTACTCCGCACAGTGGTTGTTATCTACTTACACTCGACTACAACCTCGCTCAGATTTTGATCACTCTCTAAATAGAAACTACAACATGAATCACACAGGCCTTCTCCTTCAGTATTTGTTCCACACAATCAGTTCGACTCAGTTATTTCACACAACTAAACTGTCTCACACACGCCTTCTGGAAGCTTTTCATAGCCCCTCTAATTTTTCGAGCAACTTTCACAGTTCGATCTATCACATATCGATTTCAGCAGCCTCAATCGACCACAACAAGGTTTGTTGATAATAGTCTTCATCACAAACGATCTATCACATATCCTTTCTTCAACAGCCCTTGAACAAGTCACAAGTTCTGGGTTGGGTGGTAGTCATCTTTGTTTTTTTTTTCCTTTTTTGGACAACCCTTCCACTTGCAGCTTTAATGTAACAACTCGGGTTTTCATATTATATACCAATACCCGACCCGCTTTCGTGTTCGGATAATTTTATCAATAAAATAGCGCAATTATCGAATTATTTATTTAATATTATTGTTTAATATATTTATTTAATTATCATAATAACTTTGAGATATATACAATCATAACCCGAGACAACAGTTTAACCTTATTTTATACCCTCATCCATAATTCAAGGGCAAATATGCAAATCTAGTATAATATTATATCCTAACCCGTATACCAAACCCGTAAACCAAACCGCAAACTCGTTTAGATTTCTTGTACCATAATCTTTGATTTAAACATGTAATTGATCTTTGCAAATCGTCCTTATATCAAAAATATAGTAAACCGACACTATTAATTTGGAAATCCAGATAAAAAAGATACGAATTTATATAATAAACCAAACCGTCTTTATACCCGTTTTTGAATATACAATGAAACGATCAACACAATGCAACTAAACCCTCCTGTACAATCCTTACTATGTCGCCTAAATACCCTCAATATGAATTTGATTAACGTGACCTGCAAGACCCTGTTTCTGATCGATTTATCGCCGGCCGTTCATCGTCTAAATCAACCCTCGATTAACAACTGTTAAAGGTAATAAATTATATGTTATTACTCGTCGGGATTTCCTGTTCAATAGCCCCAACTTTAATTGATCAAACAATTAACATATTTCGCAATTTAAGATCTAGGGTTCATGATTGATTTAGGGGAAATTAGTCTGTTTATATTTTTGGGGCATTTACATATTTCCCCTTCCTAACATCCTTAATTACATATTTCCCCAAAACTAAAAAAATAATTACATATTTCCCCTTCCTAACACATATAAAAAGGGGAAATATGTAATTGATTTTTGGGGTTTGGGATATATGTAATTAAGGGTATTTAGAAAGGGGAAATATGTAAAAATTCCTATATTTAATATATCGTTTTCAAATATTAACTAAATGACACCCCAGCTCAGCTGGTCTGGGGTGTGTGTGCTAACCTCTTGTGCCGGCCAAATACCTGAGTTCGAGTCCCGGCTGTGCCCAGTTTTTTTACTCTTTTTATTTTTCAATGGTTTTGATGTTTATAACATATTATAATTAATATTAATTATTAAATAAACTTTATTTTATCAAACCGACATCATTAAGTTATGTCTTTTGTCAAAATCACTTAAAATTTCCCGTTTACGTATGTATGTATGCGTTATAAGTATATTTTATTAATAATAGTAAATATAATTCTTTTTATTTAAAACCCGACGCTTTGATTCACGTTTCGTCTTGAACGATTTTATAAACTTGTTTATATATCTATATATATTAATAATAAGCGTATCAAATAGATTTTCGTTAAAAGATTTAAACAATATATTTATTTATGTCTTAGTACTAATTATATTTAATTATCTACGCGTTATTATAATTATCTATTTATTTACATATTAGTGACTTATTTATTTAAATAATTAAAGGTATATATTTCAATTAAATTATTTTATTTAGTTTTTGTATTTAATTATTTATTTATTTATATTTTATTATTATAACCATATCTTATATCTTAATTATCTAAATTATTTAAGTAGTTAATATTATATTATGGGTAATTACTGGGGAATTTATAATTAATAAGACTATTAATAGCAATGAACGTAGAGATTAATCGATTAATTAATAAACATCTTAATCTCAGATGTAACTCAAATCACATCGAAATCTTAATTCATTAAAGTATGTTATATCATTTATAACTAATTCTTATTAGTATTATTTAACTAGAAATCCTTGATCCCGAAGGGTTCATTATTCTCACATCGCACTTGTATTTCGTTCCTCTTATCAAGGTAAGTATTTCACTCCCCTCTTTTACTTATTTTAACCGTTTTGGGGACATATGCATTCGTATATATTTTTATATTATATAGTACTCAACCGCAACTGTTTATCCTTTTGTGTTTATCAGTTTGCCTAACTTACTATTTGCTTACTTGCTTTGCTTGAATGCTACTTGTTTATTTCGGCGACCAATGTCCATTTTTATGGCACGTTTTAGTCCTTGCTTGGTAACCAATGTCCATTTATAGGGATTGGTTGAGCCCTTTCTTTATGGTTGATTTCTTTATGGTTTCTTTCTTTATGGTTTGCTTTCTTTATAATTGTTTGGTTGTTATGTGCTATGACTTATCTGTATATTCTCACAGGAGCAGTTTGCACTTTTACTTATTATTATATTAGTGCCTCAAATATGGTGATTTACTCACTCAACCTAGTGTTGACAAAACCTATTTGTATTTTTAATGCATATGCTGGTTATCGTGTGACATGATTATCAAGATTGTTTGAAGCAACTTAGGGTGCATGTTAGAGAAGAAGATACAAGAATTTAATTTTGGATGTTTATTGTACTTGTTTATTTATGAGACTGATTTAATTGATTATTTAACTAAATTTAATAGATATTGTCACATTTAAAATTGCATGATAGTAACCTTTGAAAAGCTGTGAGCAGTCAGTTACGCCCCGACATTTCCGCCGTAGGTTGGGGTGTGACATCTAATACCAATTGTTGGTAATCAAAGGCACAAAACTGTTTTTATATTAAAGGGATTAAACCACTAGATGTTACAAAGACACTTAAAATACATATTTATACTAAAACATACTATTTGAAAATTGCATAAACCTGCTCTTGCAACATGCACAAGTTGCTACCTTATTTTCTTAGGAATGCTAACTTAATATTTCATCTTATCTAGTATAATAACTTAACACACCAACTGCTTACCTTATCTAATACAAAATTACGCTAGGTTAAAAGCTTTAATAGTAGTAAAATACCAAGGGTTTGCAGCAGACATGTTTCATAACCCATGAACATAACGATTAATACGAACAAACACGAATCGTATCAGGTGTATACAATACATTACACATCCTCTCCTACTTTGTTCCTTACATCTTGCAATTTTTAAATTAATTTCAGTATATATATATTCTTTAAATTTAATTAGAAATTGCGAACAATATCATCAATAGAATGTATAACATGCATCACATTTAAAACGTCATATTCTCAATATCTGAGTATTGCTCAATTGAGGAAACCATTGTTTGGCATGGAATTAAGAAACTTTCTCAGTACTAGCTCTTAATTAAGTAAAGACCCGAGACTTTTGTAATTTGACTGCACCCCGCTTAACTTTCCCGCGAACTCATCAATCGTCTCTGTCTCAGTCATCTTCATTGCTTCCAATTCATTTCTAAGTGACTGCAAGCGAGCCTTTTGAACCCTCTCGGCTCCCAAAAATCGGACCCGTAGTGCTTCCCACACATCATTCGGATCCTTGTGCTTTGATACTATAAGAAGAACATCTTCAGGTATCGATTGATATATCGTGGCTTTTGCCATGAACTTCCTTGTAACATCCCGAAATTTCCAAAATGATATTAATTATATTACTTAATAATAGAGGGAAAGTTTACTCGGGTTATCGGGAAATAAATAAATAGAGTAGGAGTTGGTATGGTCGGGCTAGTGTTGGGTAATGGATATGGGTTATGGACTTGGGTTATGAAAGAAGGAAGGAGAGTCCATGGGCTTAAGCCCATGATCCCTAAATATAAATACCATTAACCACCATTTAATCCTCATTTCCATACACACACACCCAAAACACACACAACCCGAACCAAGATCCGAAGGCGAAAACCCGAGCTTGTTGGTGCTGGAACGTCGTGACAGACCAAAACAACATCAAGGCTTAACCGGGTTCGTAGTTCGACTCGTTCAAGGTACGTTTATAGTTAGAAATCGTTCGTATAGGTTCGGTTTGATTTGAGAAATTATAGATCTGAGTTTGTATGGTAAAAACGAATCCAACAAAGCTAATCTTACTGAAAATGGTTAAGATTTGATGGGTTAATCGATTGATAAAAGAACCCGTAACCTATATGCCTAAATCGCACCCTTTAAACATCGATGTTAGGTCGATTTGATGGTTGGGGTTTGTAGGCGCTGGTCAGACGATCCCGTGGGTACCTAAATCGAGTTATTTGGTTAAGAAACGAAGGTGATTAAGGGATTTAAGAACGAACAGTAGCTGCAGACGACAACTTCGCCTGCAAGCTAAGTTCGCCTGATGAACTTTGCCTGCAAGCTAAGTTCGCCTGATGACAACTTCGCCTAAAGCCAAGTTCGCCTGATGACAACTTCGCCTAAAGCCAAGTTCGCCTGATGACAACTTCGCCTAAAGCTAAGTTCGCCTAAGGTTTAACTTCGCCTAAAGCTAAGTTCGCCTAAGGTTTAACTTCGCCTAAAGCTAAGTTCGCCTAAGGTTTAACTTCGCCTAAAGTCAAGTTCGATTAGAGAATAGATTAAAACGATAAGTAAAAGTAAGCTAATACTAGGCCACCAGATTAGATCAGACGAGTATTGATACGTGTAACTTATACAGTCAGCCGAGCTCAGTTAAAGAAGGGATTTACAACTATCAGAGGAAGAAGCAGAGTTCAGGTGAGTTTCTAGCCCCATTTCCTTGCTATGTTTTCGGGGCTGTGTGCATACTCGATGTGAAGTGTGAATACACTTACCTTATGTGGTAAGTGTATGCTATAGATGTTATATGAGGTATATATTTTATAATGCTTGTCGGTACGTGAACGATCTTCGGATATTGCACGTATCGCCAAGGATAGTAAATTCCAAGTGGTTGATAGTGTGTATGAATGTTATGATGTGACTTGATTATTACGTAAATACTGAACTGATATGAAGTGTGATATAGGCAGGTAGAGGTAGAGTGTGTTAGAAGAGGCAAGAGTCTAGTAAGGGTGTTAGTGGCATAACGTGAGCGCGTGATAGGGAAAGCCTGTACGTGCCATCGTTATTATGTGTGTATGATTGTTGATGTTACTTGCTTAGTATGTAAATAATGTGCTGATAGGAAGTGGGTTATAGACAAGTAGAAGTATAGTGTGATAGAAGTGGATAGGGGTATAGTAATAGAGTTAGGGGCATAACGTGAGCACGTGGTAGAGTGAGTCTATGCGTGTCTTCGTTACTAAAGTGGCACAAGTGGCATAAGTGGCATAAAGTGGCATAAGTGGCACAAGTGGCATAAGTGGCATAAAGTGGCATAAGTGGCATAAAGTGGCATAAGTGGCATAAGTGGCACAAGTGGCATAAGTGGCATAAGTGGCATAAAGTGGCATAAGTGGCATAAAGTGGCATAAGTGGCATAAAGTGGCACAAGTGGCATAAAGTGGCACATGTGGCATAAAGTGGCACAAGTGGCATAAAGTGGCACAAGTGGCATAAAGTGGCATAAGTGGCATCAATGGTTAAGCTGTAGGGGTAATTAATTGGCTAAGCTGTAGGGATAATTAAGTGGTTGAGAAGTAGCGGGTTAGACAGTGGGTTAAGTGTCTTCGGACACGTATATGATGCATGTAGTGGTTGTATGATAAGTTGCTTGATTAACTAGAACTCACTCAGCGTAGCTGACTTTTAGTATGCACGCAGGTGAGTAGGATGAGGCAGCTCGCTTGAGGAGACACGTGGCACTGAATAAGAGGCTGGCATCGAAAGACTCAAGACGTTTAAGTTTAATGTTTCGTTTATTTTGAAAGACAAAATGATGTTTTAAGACAAGACGTGTTTTGTTATGAAATGTTTTATGAAAGTTTTTAAATTCCGCGAAAGTTTTAATAAACTCTGATTTGCAGAACTGTGTTTATGAGTAAATCCGACGCTAAAGTAGGGCTACCGGGTTCGGGTCCTTACAAGTTGGTATTAGAGCATAAGTTCGAGAGATTTAAGCATCCTACATGCTTAGACTCGAACAGAGAATGAGATTTAAAATGAGAAAGAAAGAAGATGCCAGTTCAAGATAGCCATGTGTCACTCAAGCAAGCTCAGTAAAGGTAAAGTGTATGGTAAATGGTGTATGTTAATGTTGGCTTATTTGCTAAATGAAGAATGAGTGCAGGTTAGGGATAGGAATAATTGATTGTTTGATTTGACTAACTGCTTAAGTAGAACCAGCACAAAGAGACTCATAAAGGGAAGTGTATAGGACACGGAAAGCAACGTGATCAGCTAGTCACAGCTGGCCACTGTTATTACCTGTTAGCCTTGCTATCCTTGTACTAAATAGTTCCTTGAGTGATGATGTTTGTGTTTTCCCTTTTAGAATACTAATGGCTGGAGCAAGAAGGTTTGTTGGTAAGGGAGGTCACACTGGACGTCCTCTTGGAAAACGCGTTGTCCGAGAACCTTCTGAAGAACTAGTTACTACCACGAAAAAGGAGAAAAGTGTAACTTTGCAAGGACCAAGCAGCAATGAAGGGTATCATCTGGATCCTGTTGCTCAATTTGCCATTTCTTACGCTGTAGCTGCGGCAGAGAAGAAATTTCGTACTGACAAGTCTGCCGAAAACCATGCAAGGGCCACTGAGAAGGCAGGAGAAGACGGTAAGAAGGGTGATGATGATAAGGGAGGAGCGAAAGGAACCAAAAGATCTGTAGATGTCGTTGAGTATGCGGGGAAAAAGATACCAAAGGTTGCGGGGAGGGAAACATGCAAAGTGTGCGGGAAGATGCACCTAGGAGAATGCAAGGCTGGTCCAAATCAGTGCTACCGATGTGGGAAGAAGGGACACATAACTCGTGATTGCACCGGGGACCAGAAATGTTATAGGTGTGGTAAGTTGGGTCACTTAGCTAGAGATTGTGGGGGAGCAATAACGGTGGAGGAAAAGAAGGAAAAGAAATGGGCTACCTCTGCTAAGCGGTCTGGCGAGATGGTGACAACAAATGATGAGAGGAAGGCCAAGGTTGGGAACAAGGATGCATGTAAGACATGTGGGCGAGTGCACCGGGGAGAATGCAAGACTGGGACAGACAGGTGCTATCGGTGTGGAAAGAGTGGGCATTATTCTCGAGAATGCCCTGATCGTCCAAAGTGCTTCAAATGCGAAAAAGCTGACCACATGGCTAGGGATTGCAAGGAATCAGGGGCGGGAGGTGCGAAAGGATAAAGACTTGGGGAAACTGCAGAGAGGAACACTTGATGAAGGAATAATTGCTCATGCAATGGTTTTATTAAGTTACTTTTGCTTAAGGACTTGTTTTGTGTTAGGGTTTAAAACTTATGTTTATCAGTGACGTGTAATATATTGAGTTTGGTTATGAATGATTATTATGCTATGATGAAAGGTTGTTTTAGACAATAGTGTTAAAAGTACTAATCGAAGCCTTGGAAGGATGAGATGAGTCTTGGTACATCGAGGGTCTCATGGACGAGCTACCTTAAATAGCTAAAACACATGACCTCCATTCGATGGCTGCAAAGTCGGGAGTAAGAAGGATAACCAAGAAATCAAAGGCGATTCAATAAAGTGTGTAAATATAAGAAGTTTTCCTTTTATAGGGAATAAGTTAGGTTTCGGGGACAAAACCTCTTTAAGGAGGGAAGACTTGTAACATCCCGAAATTTCCAAAATGATATTAATTATATTACTTAATAATAGAGGGAAAGTTTACTCGGGTTATCGGGAAATAAATAAATAGAGTAGGAGTTGGTATGGGTCGGGCTAGTGTTGGGTAATGGATATGGGTTATGGACTTGGGTTATGAAAGAAGGAAGGAGAGTCCATGGGCTTAAGCCCATGATCCCTAAATATAAATACCATTAACCACCATTTAATCCTCATTTCCATACACACACACACCCAAAACACACACAACCCGAACCAAGATCCGAAGGCGAAAACCCGAGCTTGTTGGTGCTGGAACGTCGTGACGGACCAAAACAACATCAAGGCTTAACCGGGTTCGTAGTTCGACTCGTTCAAGGTACGTTTATAGTTAGAAATCGTTCGTATAGGTTCGGTTTGATTTGAGAAATGATAGATCTGAGTTTGTATGGTAAAAACGAATCCAACAAAGCTAATCTTACTGAAAATGGTTAAGATTTGATGGGTTAATCGATTGATAAAAGAACCCGTAACCTATATGCCTAAATCGCACCCTTTAAACATCGATGTTAGGTAGATTTGATGGTTGGGGCTTGTAGGCGCTGGTCAGACGATCCCGTGGGTACCTAAATCGAGTTATTTGGTTAAGAAACGAAGGTGATTAAGGGATTTAAGAACGAACAGTAGCTGCAGACGACAACTTCGCCTGCAAGCTAAGTTCGCCTGATGAACTTCGCCTGCAAGCTAAGTTCGCCTGATGACAACTTCGCCTAAAGCCAAGTTCGCCTGATAACAACTTCGCCTAAAGCCAAGTTCGCCTGATGACAACTTCGCCTAAAGCCAAGTTCGCCTGATGACAACTTCGCCTAAAGCTAAGTTCGCCTAAGGTTTAACTTCGCCTAAAGCTAAGTTCGCCTAAGGTTTAACTTCGCCTAAAGCTAAGTTCGCCTAAGGTTTAACTTCGCCTAAAGTCAAGTTCGATTAGAGAATAGATTAAAACGATAAGTAAAAGTAAGCTAATACTAGGCCACCAGATTAGATTAGGCGAGTATTGATACGTGTAACTTATACAGTCAGCCGAGCTCAGTTAAAGAAGGGATTTACAACTATCAGAGGAAGAAGCAGAGTTCAGGTGAGTTTCTAGCCCCATTTCCTTGCTATGTTTTCGGGGCTGTGTGCATACTCGATGTGAAGTGTGAATACACTTACCTTATGTGGTAAGTGTATGCTATAGATGTTATATGAGGTATATATTTTATAATGCTTGTCGGTACGTGAACGATCTTCGGATATTGCACGTATCGCCAAGGATAGTAAATTCCAAGTGGTTGATAGTGTATATGAATGTTATGATGTGACTTGATTATTATGTAAATACTGAACTGATATGAAGTGTGATATAGGCAGGTAGAGGTAGAGTGTGTTAGAAGTGGCAAGAGTCTAGTAAGGGTGTTAGTGGCATAACGTGAGCGCGTGATAGGGAAAGCCTGTACGTGCCATCGTTATTATGTGTGTATGATTGTTGATGTTACTTGCTTAGTATGTAAATAATGTGCTGATAGGAAGTGGGTTATAGACAAGTAGAAGTATAGTGTGATAGAAGTGGATAGGGGTCTAGTAATAGAGTTAGGGGCATAACGTGAGCACGTGGTAGAGTGAGTCTATGCGTGTCTTCGTTATTAAAGTGGCACAAGTGGCATAAGTGGCATAAAGTGGCATAAGTGGCACAAGTGGCATAAGTGGCATAAATTGGCATAAGTGGCACAAGTGGCATAAGTGGCATAAAGTGGCATAAGTGGCATATAGTGGCATAATTGGCATAAAGTGGCATAAGTGGCATAAAGTGGCATAAGTGGCACAAGTGGCATAAGTGGCATAAAGTGGCATAAAGTGGCACAAGTGGCATAAGTGGCATAAAGTGGCACAAGTGGCATAAGTGGCATAAAGTGGCACAAGTGGCATAAAGTGGCACAAGTGGCATAAAGTGGCATAAAGTGGCATAAGTGGCATCAATGTCACACCCTCAAAATCCACTAACGGAGTTTTACCGTCAGAGGGTGTGAACTGGCAGGATCGGAATCATTAGTTATAACCAAACCAAAGAAAACGTTTAAATGAAAAATAAGTGCGGAAGCGTAAAACCTTAATTCAAAAGTTGCGTCACGCAGGACGACTTAAAACCAAATGTAAATGTTAAAATTAAGTTTGCAGAGTAAGATGTTTAACAATTAATGCATGCTCCTAAACCGCGCGCCCGCCTCGGCTACCTGAGAATAACATACTAAAAGGGGTCAACACGAGGTTGGTGAGTTCACAAGTTATATAAGATAAATCGTTTAGCGTTTGAGTTCAGCGTTTTCGTTAAGTGTTTTGCGTAACCACGTTACGGCGTTTAAAAGTTTTGCGTAACCACGTTACGGCGTTTAAATGTTTTGCGTAACCACGTTACGGCGTTTAAATGTTTTGCGTAACCACGTTACGGCGTTTAAATGTTTTGCGTAACCACGTTACGGCGTTTAAGTGTGTTTTGCGTAACCACGTTACGGCGTTTAAGTGTGTAACCACGTTACAGCGTTTAAGTGTGTAACCACGTTACAGCGTTTAAGTGTTACCAGATAATGTTATGTCAAATTATATATCGATAGGTAGCTAATCTATACAACAAGTACTACTAAGTGGTTCGAGACCGAAGCTGACTGTTTATCAAGTGCCCGTCACCAGGTCAACCCAGACCATGGTAAGTGTTAGCCAAAAATTACACCCACTCAACCTCCAGTTGAGCTTAGCGTCGGGTGGGGTTTGTCAAACCCAGTAGTACTACTCAACAGTGACTCGCTATTCCAAATATTAACCGGTTCGATGCGTGGGACTTCAAGGGTTACGTGCCGCTTAGCCTCTACAAGTGATATATATAATTTATAACAAAATCTTAAATATGTGTTTATCTCAAAAATGCGTTTATCGGAGTATGTTATCTCCCCCAAGTGAAAAACGTTTGAAAACAGTTCAAAGAGCGGGGTAAGTGAACTCACTGTTTGCGAAGAATATTCCAAATTAGATCACCGAGTGATGCGCGTCGTAGAAAACTCTCTAGCGTTCTAAAATAACAAAGAGATTTTCTAAGTATCGGAACGTTTAACGAGTCTCTAGACTCGGCACATAATACCTATGCACGTATCATGTTTCGTGTTTCGTTTGTGAACCGTGTGTGATTTAAACAAGTACAATTGTGATACGATACACGAGTGAGCAATTACTTTCGTGTCATGTATTAATAACATACTTACAAGCAATTATTCCCGTAAGGGCATTTTGGTCAACAAACAAAGACTAACTAACTATTATTCCCCATAAGGGCAATTTGGTCAATTCATGGCAATCAACTAGCAATTATTCCCCGCAAGGGTATTTTGGTCAAAATACCACAATTATATAAAAACTATCATATTTCATGCATTCCTATACAACTCAGCAGCTAGTTTCATTGTGACAGAATTTCTACTTGAAAGATTGTACTATTTCACCGATCATATCATCTCAATTAATTCACCAAAAATCACCACTGAAACATACATGTCTTAGGTTTCCAGAACATATTTTATATTATTTTTATTCCATATAGATTTCTCATAATGATCAAAACACTACAGTAAACTCATATCAGTCAGATTCATGCACAACAGAATGTTATTTGCAATTCCCGGTAAACGAAAAATCCAATAAATGCAAGACCACTTGGGTTTGGTTCCTAACTCAGTGAGTCAACTTCCAGAAGTGGAACCAACCCAATTGGCCTCGTAGTTCATGAGATATAGAATTTACAATATAACCTAACAGCAGGTCTAACAGCTCAGCTTTGCATCACGTTTTTGTAAAATCATAAAAGTATACTTCCACTTATCCAAAAATTACGAATTTATACTTTATAGAAACTAGACTCAACCTAGTTTACTGCAGTACTCACAATCTCAATCAATTTTCACGTTTACACTTCGTTACAGTCAGTTAAACATCGTATATATATTCTGTCCAGAATCTGTTCACATCAAAACTCAACATCATAACAATCTATGAACTATCATGCATCCATATAACCCTCTAGACACCATAACTACTATCCATGCATATAAATCACACCATACATACAAGATTAGGGTTTGTGTTTTAATTCAAATCAAGAACAACAATCAATCATGCAACAACATCAATCTAGTTATCAATCTATTATCCAACTAACAACTATCATATTGATCACATACATACATATAATCGGCTGAGTTAGGGTTTACATACAACCCATTAAACATCAAAATTACACAACAAGGAGGTAAGAGATGATCAAGTATACCTTCCTAGCACCTAGTTCTTGGATTAATCTCTTGATTGATGTGTGTGTGTGTGATGAAGGTGGACGGCAGCCGTGGATCAAGAGAGGGAGAGAGAGCCGATTTAGGGTTGTAGGTTAATAATAAGTTAGGGTTTGTTTATTAGTGATGTATTTATAATAATACAAGTTACACTCTAGTCCCTCTTCTTTCCAAGGGTTGTTTTTCTAGAACATTCCATCATACTTGCCCAATAAGTTAACATGACCATAGTTTTATCACATAGCACATAATCCTAACACATAATAATCACATAATTATTGTTTTTACGTTTATCGTTTATTTATCAATCGTTTGCGTCAACTCGTTTGCGTTTCGGTGCAAATCCCGAAAGACTACCCATGTAGTGAGTGTTAAGCGTCATTTAAACCCTAGTTTAAATGTAATGAAGTGTGCGTTATAGATTCAACGATCTTAAAGTTTGAATTGACGGAGTTGAGTTAACGGAGTTAACCTGGAATTGACGATTGTCACATCATTCCCTTGTTAAAGAATTTTCGTCCCGAAAATTTGAGTCAAGTCGTGATGAGAGTCTGAAAGAGTAAGAAGAAAAATTTCAGTTTGTCATATCATCCCCTAGTAAAAAGAAATTTCGTCCCGAAATTTAATTCATACCTCCGGTGATGTTTGACGGTTTGCCGGGTTTCGCGGTTTTCGGTGTTTGGTTAGCCCTTCAAAAAGGTGAGGATACTTTTTCATCATTTGATCCTCGCGTTCCCACGTGAACTCCGGTCCACGTCTCGAGTTCCAACGAACCTTAACGATTGGAATTTTGCTGTGTTTGAGTGTTTTGGTTTCCCAATCCAAAACTTCGACTGGTTCCTCAATGAACCGTAACTGTTCATCAACTTGCAGTTCCTCCAAAGGGACTACTTGGGTTTCATCAGATAGGCATTTCTTCAAATTTGATACGTGGAATACATCGTGTACGCCACTGAGTTCTGTTGGTAGGTCCAGTCGGTACGCCACCGGACCAATGCGCTCAGTTATCCGGTACGGACCAACATACCGTGGGTTGAGTTTGTTTCGCTTACCAAAGCGAACCACACCTTTCCAAGGTGAGACTTTGAGTAACACCCGATCGTTCACTTTAAATTCGAGAGGTTTTCGGCGCTTGTCGGCGTAACTCTTTTGGCGATCCCGTGCTGCTGCCATGCGATTTCGGATTTGAACAATCTTTTCCGAGGTTTCGAGTACCAGTTCTGGACCAGTGATTTGGCTGTCACCCACCTCTGCCCAGCAGAGTGGTGATCGACACTTCCGTCCGTACAGCGCTTCAAACGGCGCTGCCTTAATACTTGCGTGGTAGCTGTTATTATACGAAAACTCTACCAAGGGTAAGTGGGGTTCCCAACTTTTTCCGAAATCTAAAACGCATGCACGCAACATATCCTCCAGGGTCTGAATAGTCCGTTCACTTTGCCCATCCGTCTGAGGATGGTATGCTGTACTCATATCGAGACGTGTGTCCAGTGCGCTTTGCAGCGACTTCCAAAAGTGTGAGGTAAAACGAGAATCTCGATCGGAAATGATCGAGACAGGCACTCCGTGTCTAGACACCACTTCTTTCATGTATACTCGAGTCAGTCTTTCCATTTTGTCCGTTTCCTTAATCGCTAGGAAATGTGCCGATTTAGTCAACCGGTCAACGATCACCCAGATGGTATCGCATCCCGTCGGTGTCTTAGGCAAACCCGTAATAAAATCCATTGAGATGTGCTCCCATTTCCACATTGGGAGTTCCGGTTGTTGCAGTAGACCAGATGGTTTCTGGTATTCAATCTTGACTCTGGCACAAGTCAAGCATTTGCTCACGTAGGTGGCAATGTCGGCTTTCATGTTCGGCCACCAGTAAAGTGCCTTTAAATCATGATACATTTTATCTGAGCCAGGGTGGATAGAATATCGGGACTTGTGAGCTTCGTCCATCACTAGAGTTCTCAACTCTCGGTATCGTGGAACCCAAATCCGGTTCTCAAAATATCGGACCCCGTCCGATCTGGTTTCAAGTTGCTTGTTCATAGCCCCGCATGAGTTCCGATGGAAGATTATCATCTTTCAAAGCTTCCAGTTGCGCATCGCGAATCTGATCGGGTAAGCTGGCATGAATCGTAAGTTGCAATGCTCTTACTCGTCTGGGTTTTTCTGTTTCTTTTCTGCTGAGGGCGTCGGCCACCACATTGGCCTTGCCAGGGTGGTACTTGATGGCACAATCATAATCTTTAAGCAGCTCGACCCAACGACGCTGTCGCATGTTCAGCTCTTTCTGATCGTAGATATGTTGGAGACTCTTGTGGTCGGTGTAAATGGTAAACTTGGTACCGTACAAGTAATGCCTCCATATCTTAAGAGCAAACACCACAGCTCCGAGTTCCAAATCATGGGTCGTGTAGTTCTTCTCGTGAACCCGTAGTTGTCTAGAGGCGTAGGCTATAACCTTCTCGAGTTGAATCAGCACACAACCGAGACCTTGTATAGATGCGTCACAGTGTACCTCAAAGTTTTTCGTTCCCTCGGGGAGGGCTAAAATAGGGGCGCTACAAAGCTTGGTTTTCAATAGTTGGAAAGCGGATTCTTGCGCGTCACCCCAGTTGTACTTAGTGCCCTTGTGAGTCAAAGCGGTGAGGGGTTGAGCAATCTTTGAAAATCCCTCGATGAAACGCCGATAGTAGCCGGCCAGTCCTAGGAATTGTCGCACTTCAGTCGGAGTCTTAGGTGCTTCCCAGTTTTTGATGGCCTCTACCTTACCGGGATCGACATGGATACCATTCTCGTTGATCACATGTCCTAAAAAGTGAACCTCGCGAAGCCAAAATTCACATTTCGAGAGTTTAGCATACAGTTGTTCCTTCTTCAGTAGTTCCAGGATTATCCTTAAATGCTCTTCGTGGTCAGTCTCGTTCTTGGAGTAGACGAGAATATCATCAATGAAAACAATCACAAACTTGTCGAGGTACGCCTTGCATACTCGATTCATGAGATCCATAAATACGGCTGGTGCGTTGGTTAGGCAAAAGGCATAACCGAGAACTCGTAGTGACCATACCGTGTTCTGAAAGCCGTCTTTGAAATATCTTCTTCGCGCACTCTCAACTGGTGGTAACCGGATCGTAGATCGATCTTCGAGTAGTAACTCGATCCCTGAAGCTGGTCAAATAAATCATCAATTCGGGGTAAAGGATAACGGTTCTTGACCGTCACCTTGTTCAACTCCCGGTAGTCGATGCACATCCGAAAAGTCCCGTCTTTCTTTCGGACAAACAAGACAGGGGCTCCCCATGGCGATGAGCTAGGTCGGATAAAACCCTTATCCAACAAATCTTGCAACTGAGTGGACAACTCCTGAAGTTCCGCCGGTGCGAGTCGATACGGGGCTCGTGCTATGGGTGCTGCACCGGGTGTCAACTCGATTTGGAATTCGACTTGACGAATAGGAGGGAGTCCGGGCAAATCCTCCGGGAAAACTTCCGGAAAGTCTCGCACAACCGGTATGTCTTCAATTCGTTTCTCCTCTGCGGGTTTCTCAACAATCTGCGCCAAAATTGCCGGATGACCCTTTCGTAGATACTTCTGTGCTTTCATAAGGGTGATGATGCTGTTGGTCATGCCGCTTCTCTCGCCTCGGACCGAAATGATCTCGCCGGAAGGGGTGGTAATATGGACTATTTTATCATGGCATATAATCTCCGCTCGGTTTC